>NC_084917.1:4869578-5033141 GCF_949316345.1 Pungitius pungitius | reverse complement strand
TGTGTGACAGAGTGAAGTAATAGCAGCAGATAGTTTCTTTAAGGAAGTTCTCAAGAAGATTTTTGTGCTTCTCCATTCTGGTGAAAATTTGAGATCAGCTGCGGTTATCTGCACAAGTCAGGTTGTTGCTGTCTTGACTCACAATTTGGTAACTCGTTACTCACAGAGGAGCGAGGGGACTCTGCTGTTTTATTTGGGTGTTAAACTGTGAGCTTCTACCCAATTTGTTTTAACAATGTACTCCGGTATCTTCCGCACAAATACATTTAAACCCGTGTAACTGTAACACGGCCTGTTGTGTGTGTGTGTGTGTGTGTGTGCAGCCCGAGGTGAACTTTCACACATTGTGTCCTAAAGGTGTCCGTCGAACCCGCCTGTCAGGAGAGCGAAAGAGGTGTGTTTGCAAGATCTAGTGTGTTCCCACGGCAGACGTGTGTGTGTGTGTGTGTGTGTGTGTGTGGTCGTGCTTCGCTCTGCGGTTCCCCCCCCCGTGGACACTGTGGGAAATCTTGCTGACAAGGAGACTGTGAGCCTGACACGGTGCGCTGCGACAATGCCGGGGCTGAGAGGAGCAATCAAAATGGTGGCTGGATGCTCCTTCTCCCCCCCGGCGTGGCGGAGCAAACAGGTTCTCAAGGAGGAGCTCTGCTGACAGAGGACGAGGCGGGCCGGATCTGCTGCCGTCTGCACTTTTGTTCCACGCAGACTGGGAGGAGGCGAGGAGGAGGAGTAGGAGGGTGGTGGTGGTGGTGTGATGGATGCGGACGGCGGAGCTTCAGGAGCTCAGGGGCCGATGCGGTCGCGGCGTTTCGTTCCACGCAGACCGTCTTCTCCCCCCCCCCCGGGTGCGCTGTTACGCGGCCCGCCGGGTCTTCTCAGAGCGCTTAGAGTTCCCGTAGTAGACTTTCACACGCCTGCATCACATTCTTGACTCTTCCTCGGTAGGGGAGCTCGTTGGTGGCGGCTCGCTGGCACCATGAAGTAATCTGTGTGCTCGGGGCTCGCTGTTCAGCTCCCCAGCCATAAGGTCACAAGGGGGGGGGGGGGGGTCATGCAGGGGCGGTTTTGCGATCGCTTTATGCAGAGAAGGTGTTTCTAGTGGTGCACAGTAGTGAGCCAGGGCTGGATTACTGACGACCCTCCCTCCCCCCCAAAAAGTCCCCAATCTGGGTGCAATTACTTTGTAGTCATTGGATCAATTAAACCGTTGCTTGGTATTATACCACTTGAGTGACGGGCACAGGGCACTAGGGTGCAATTATTCAATGAAGGCTTTGCTACTTCTTTATTGTAAACTGCTAAAAAAAGAAATGGCAGAACTGTATTTCTTTGTCGTATATTATGTTCGTAATAGTAAGTGACCTTGGGGTGTGGAAAATTGACAAAAGGATAATCCAAGTAAATAATCATAACTTGCAGCTCTGCTGAACTGGAATGCCATATTTGAAGTTTTTTTGGTTAATATGATATTACATGCATAAGATTTAAACACCGGAGTGTTTGATCAGTTTAATCCAGACAAAAATGCATCGCTTCTTCTATCGTGTGCATATTTGTAAAGCTGCTGTAATTAAACGTGATCTGTTTATGATGTATATATTTACGGAGCAACGGGATTATCGAATAGATTACGCATTCTCTTTGATCACTCCGTTTAGATGCGGTTTTTATTTTTAATACAGACCCGTTGTGATCAGGTGACCAACTAAATATTTGTGTCATACCTTGAGTACCACAGAGGCGAATCCCAATCAAAGGGGTTTAACTTTACCTCCACGTCGCGTCTCGCGGTGACATTCTCACTGCAGTTGAGCTTCATGGTGACAAGGCAGAATTTAAGAAGATACTTAAAAAAAAAAAATTATTACATAACTGGATTTCTTAATGTATTTCATGATGGAACGAACAAGAGGGGCTTCTTTGATGGTTTCGAATGCTGGAAGGAAGTCGTTGCGAAGCTCTTTCTGTGTCTTTTGCGTTGGCTGATGCACTCCCCCCCCCCCCCCCCCCCCCCTTTTTCTTCTCTACCTGGGGCAGTGTAGAAGGCCGAGGAGACGACACAAAAAGCAAAATTGAAATGCTCCAGTGAGTGCTTTCTTGACATGGCGCACGGGCGGCTCGTGACGTGCTGAAGCACACTGGGGGGGGGGGGGGGGCCCAGCGTCCAAGACGCCGCGACCGTCACGGCTCCGCTGAGACCTCGCTCCTTTCTGCTTCCGCCGACATTTCGTTCACGGGGTTTGACATTTGCTGTAGATGTGAAAGCACGTCATTGATACAGTAAAAAAAAAAAAAAAAAAAAACCCTCTTGAATAATTGAATGCTGTGTAACTAGGTACAGGCCTACTGGAGAAAACTGAAAAAAAAAAAAAGAGCAACACGACGTCGGTCTTTAAATGGAACAAGGAAGTGGCTCGCTGGTGGTGTCATTCCACATGCTGTTGTCAGTTGCCACGTTACACTGCTGCAGAACTGGTTCCTCCTCTCTGCTGCTTTTCATCAGAACATCAACAGCTCAACCTCACCTTCCCCCCCCCCTACCCCCCCCTCCTGAGAATGAACGCCGGTGGCTCGGCACAGCTCACTGTTTTTGGGGGTGTTATGTCGAGGGCCAGTTCCGTAGCAGAAGGCCTCAGATACACGGCGTCCGAGGCGATGAGGCGGGTTTTGTTCGGCTGGGTAAATAAATGGGGTTTCCAGCCTAAATTCTGGATTCATACCCGTCTCCTGAAAAACACACAGTGAACAAACTCTTGTCAGCCTCGAAGCGCTGCTGCTGCTGCTGCTGCTGCTGTGGTGAAGGGGGAGGGGGGGGGGGGGGGAATCCAGTGAATTCTTTGGAGACGCCCGTTCCTTGGGCAGTGTGGTGCCATCGCACAAGGCCTTCATTGAGCAGGAACAGGAGTGGTCTTGTAGGAAGGGATCCACGCTGGCTCGGGCCTTACGAAGCCTCAGAGCTGTCCGAGGAGGACCATTAAATATTCAGCAGCTCGGAAAAAGGAGGTCTCGGTGGTAAGTTAATATTGATGGGTCTCTCATCTTTCCCTCCTCAAACGTATTCGAAGGGCGGCCTCCGGGACGTCGCTTCGGGGGAACCTCGCCCCCCCCCCCCTTCTCGTCTTGGATAAACGTATCGCTAACAAGTTGTTGTTGTTGTTTGTTGTCGTCCCTGCGTGCGTTTTTGACTTGTTTCCTGTGCCTTCTTCTGGAAACTCCTGAAGTGCTCCATCCTGACTGGCTCGTAAACCTCACCCACTCCTAACCGTAGCAACTGCCATGTCGTGCGTACAAGGAAGTGATCACGGCAGGGTGTTCTGGCAGTTGTCCACTGAGCAGGACTAACAAGAAACCCTTCAGTGCACCTTACAGCTTTGACTTGTAATCGTGTCTTTTTGTTTGTTTGTTTGTTGCTGAATTTGATAACCCTGGTGTTTTCAAAGATACAAACAAAACGGGAATGGAGTTGAGGTTTTAGACCTTTTTTGAGATGAAGCAGTAGCCATTACTACGTAAGGTAGTAAGACGCCGCGTCACGTCATACAAATGACTGCAGTTTGACATAGGAGCCGACCGCAGTGCGTGTTCCCCGGTCGTCCGTGTGTGACACAGAATTCTCTGAGGCCGCGGCTTCTTGATTCGCGTCCCGGATATGGTTTCAGGAGGAGAGAGATGGACTACAATGCCGCGTGGAATGTAAGGTTTCCTGGAGTGATTGTCTTTGTGGAAAAACACTTCCTGGTTCCTCTCCTAAGATCGGTTCTTGGACGTCCTTCACTCGCCCGGCTGTTTGTTTATTCAGCCCGATGAACTTGTGCGTTTTCGGGGTCGAATGCGGCGTGATTTTAGGACCTCCATAGATGTGACATTCTTTTAACATGTAAAGTGTTGTGTGCAGAGCAGAAGATGAATTAGTTTTTTTTTTTTTTTTATATATTTTGCCTCCCGGCTAGCCTACTTGTGTACTATGCGCGATAGAATTCTCTTCAAGCTCGAGGGAAGCCAAATATGTCTACCCTATTCCTCCCAATATAAAATTGTAAAAATAATCACGCCTGCGGCTATTAATTAAATTGTGCACTTATTCATTTCTGGATGGAATATTTAATTATCTTGCTGAGGGTTACCCCGAGTTTTTATCTTTATTTTTTTTTATGCGTTTCTGTAGATAAAAATATGTTTTACCTCTCCAACAGAAGCACTACCAACTGGGTCACCTGGGCTTTGATGCTATCTACAGAATCTCACACGAATATCCAGAAAAACAAACGTTTTGTATGTGGTTCACATTGAGAGGCCCACAGCCCTCAGATCTCTAGAACGTTGTCTTCGGGCCTGTGAAGAACAGCACAGCCGCAATCTTCTAGGTGGCCGCATTTCGCAGGGAACCAAAAACACCCCCCCACCCCACCCCCCCCACCCCCCCACCCCACCACCCGCTCTCCTCGACAGATCTCGCTTCTGCTTTTGCTGACGCCCATGACAGTCAGCAGAGGAACAGACAGGAGGGGAAGCTGCTCGCTCAGGTCCGTGCTCTTAAAGCTGAACACCACCATCTGTGTAACGAGATAGCGGAGCAGAGCGAGAGCTCAGCTCCACTCGGCCGAGCAGGACAGTCAAGTCAAAAGACCTTGAGGAGCACAAAATGGTGGACGGTCATACCGCCGCTGATACCTCGGCGTGATTGGCAGTGTCTCCTTGGCCCGCACTGGAGGCCGGCTGCGTGAAATGGAGTCCTCAGTGTGAAGCCTTGGCCCAGCCTCAGCTCTGATGCAGAAGATAATTCTGTCATCCCAGAGAGAGAGAGAGAGAGAGAGAGAGAGAGAGACTGTACTAAAAGAAGGTCGCACTTCGAGATAACTCGAACCGTGCACGTCTGGTTGCTTCCACCTGTTATCTACACTCCACATCTTCATTTCTTGGGTTTTGACTTCTGCTAATAACGGCCGTTTTTTTTCATTTGGTCTTTTTTTTTTTTTTAACATTGAACAGACGTGCAGTGGCTAGAAGGAAAAAAAAAAAAAAACAGATTAGGTTAGATGAAAAGATACACTTTTGGTTTATTAACAGGAATGAAGAGAGTGAAGGGTATTCATTATCTAACCTTCACACCCGGCAGGCTGTAGCCGAGGGATTTAACAGCCCTCTGTTTTTGTTGCTTTGTGAAAATTTCCGGCTTGAAGGTCACACAAATATCTCTGAAGGCTCACGATTAAAGGTAAATGCAGAAGATGCGGCCACATTGTGAATGGAGAAGTGTTTGTTTTGTTTTTTTACTCGCCATGACAACCCTTAAGACGGGTAGCCACACAAAAGATGGCCATTAATGCTCGTCTCCTCCTAATCTGCCTGGTCATTATCGTCTCTGCGAGAGAGGGCAAATGAGTGGTCTGTGCTGTCCCTTTTTTCAGATGGAGCAATCTCAGCCTTTTTTGCTAAACACAAAGGCTACCCTTGGACCAACGTTACTTGCACTGGGATGGCCAGCTTCTATCCCTTTTTTTGTTCATCAGCTTCAGTGAGAACTATGTTGCAAATAGGGAAGTTGGATTTCTTTGAGACAGAAAACTAGTCTAGTTTTGGGGAGTGAATGCGTGCAACGATATTAAGAATTAAAGGCCGTGTCACTGGGTGGGTGATGTCAGAGAGGGACAGACTGACCTTGCAGTAAGGACGATGCAGGTTTTACATAGAAAACTTTATTATCTTTTTCCTGGTATTGCAACTTGGAATGACAGTGATGGCGTTTCTCCCTCTTTCCGTCCCTCTTTTTGATGCTGGGTTGTGCTTGAAGGCCTCAGTCGGCCGACTACTTTGAAGCCTCAAAAACCACAATCCTTCATTCGTTTTCCCTTATTTTGCAAACCTGTGTTACGTAATGCCAGGAGATTATCCCGGAATAAAGAAAGGAAGTCAGCGCTGGTACCTCTTCCTCCTGTTCCATTCGACTCGCATTCAGTCAACTCGTTGGGGTTTGGTGTGGAGCCTACGCAGTCTTTTCCTTAAACACGGCCTCTTTAAGGCCCGCAGCGGCGAGGTGTTTCTCCAGCAACGGGCGGATCACTAAAGCTCGCTGGTGTGCAGCGGGTGAAAGGCGATGCACCTGTATTTACCAGTCCTCCGAGACAAAGAGGGATTACTCTATTGCAGGTTTCTTGAATGTGCACTCTTATTCATTTCAGTTAAAGTAACCAGTCAAAGAAACTTGAGCACAAAAGACGGCGTTTTGTAGTCACACATACCTACATACCCGATACCTGAGTGGTAGAACAACTTCACACCAAAATCTACATGTTAACTTTGCATGCAAGTGGTGTGTTGACAGCAACAACAAAAAATATGGCGTGTCGAGCGGAGTGTCAAGCGATGCCCACTGTTGCGCTTGGTGATGGCAGATTTTCGGGCCTCCACATTGTTACGCGGCTGGTCTGGAAAACTCCGTGGTTGCAACCTGTTATCCACAAATCACTTCTTCTTCTCTGAACGGCAGCGCCATCTGTCACCTCAGGTGAGACCACTAAAGTGAAAAGTGGCAGCACAAAGCGGAGACTCCGTTGAATTGGTTGCAGAGAAATATCCATCCTGAAGGCGGCTAACCTTGGCTAACGTTAGCTAACGTTAGCCAACGTTGGCTAACCTTGGCTAACGTTAGCCGCCACAAGCTACTGGTCATACCAGGCCGAAGAAGGCTGTGGTGGGAAAAACCCTTAAATGTGTTGAACTAATACACGGATGCGTTTTCTGTCGTATTAATTGGTCTTTGGATACAGGATGATACCAGGTTTATGGTACTTTTAGCTGGTTCATGGCTGACCTACTTTTTTATTATTTTTATGCCTATGCTTCCTGAAACGGATTTCTTGTCAGATTTGAAAGCAATGTTTCTCGTTTGGTGTGTGCAAATCATTTTTCACACCTCGTTAAATCATTGTTTCTATCGTCATAGCTGGTGTGTTAGCATGACACCCTTTTGATTCAGTACAGTGACCTCAGAGAATTAAAAAAAAACTCTAGTCTGACTGAAACGTTCCTATCGGAGCAGGAAGGAACCCGTCCATTCATCTTCAAAGCTGTTTATCCTTCACACGGGGTCGCTGCAGTCAATCCCAAGGAACCCTAACGTTTTGATTTTGAGTTTCCTGCTTGAAATCACACAAATCAAAAGATTGTATGTTCAAACGCATGCCAACAGTTAACGCGCTCGATGTCATTACAGTCACATTCGCCTCCCCCATCATTCCATTCCAGCAGATGTCAGATGAATGTTATGACAGAAACGTTCATACTGAACATTATGGATTTTTTACATCTCTGAAAAGGCCTAGTCCATTGATCCACCAGGTTGGATCAATTTCTCATCTCTGTGTATTCAGACTTTCTCAAATAAGCAGCAGGGAAGCTCTCAGCTCACGCAGAGATATATATATATATATATATTATAATTTTCTTTTTTTACATGTCCATCACATGTTTAAAAAGGTCAAATGTATCCATTCATTCGTTAACTTAGGCTAAATGGTAACATTCTGACACTGTTGAGCTTAGGGGTTCACCGACGTGATCGTCTGGCCGCCATAAACAATTTTGCAGTCCGGAACACAGGACTAATGGCCAAACATGTTGCCTGTTCCAGCTACTCATATGTACAGGGACATGAAGACTTCTTCTACCTTCTGAGTGCAGGGAGACATGAAAACAGCGTGAGAATCCGTTTTAAATGGAGCTGTAAAACCTAAAAGAAAGCTGTGAGCAAACATACTTTACATGGTCACTGGAGCAATAATGGACTCGTGTGCGCTGTTTCTGTCGATATGTAATTCTTCTGCGCGGTGATTAGGCAGAAGAACCGTATTGGAATATTAAGGTCATTCAGGTTGGACCAGCTTTTCTCCTTTGAACCAGGGTTGTTATCTACTTCAGCGGCGACCGATAAAAGCCCCCAGTGAGCCAACAAGAGTGCGAGCGCGGCGCAGGCCAAAGGGATCGCTGCAAACCAGGCGTTTCGGGGGCTCAAACCAAATCTGAACCAAAATAACTTTCAAAAAACTCTTGGTGTGTCCTTTTTTAGGGGAACCAAATGCTATGTGACACATTCAGTGTGTTGTTGCAAGACCTTCAGGTGAGACAGAGCTATGGAAAAAAACAAAAAGAGACCAAGCGTTAATTATGCTTCCTGGTAATAATTCAGTCATACATGTGTTACGGCTCCATAACACCATTATAAACCATCTCATCCTATTCCATTATTATTTAATTTGCCCAAAGACAGCCAAACATTTTTTATTCTAGTGTGTTTTTATTTTTCTCAAATATGCAGAGTAGCTGTTTTTCTTTGTCGTGTATGATATTACATGGATTGTCTTTGGGTTTTGGCACAGTTTTAAGAACCTACCTTTGGTTCTGGGACATTATAATAAACACCCTTTTTGTACATTTCCCAACAAATCATTTTTACAGTAGGTGCAAGCGTAGAAGGAAACAGCTTTATATCAATGTGCTGTAATTAATTGCTTTGAATTTCATTTAAATATTAGTTTCCTTTAAAAAAATAAAAACTAATAACGCGGTATGTGCAGTAGTTGCAGATTCCTTGTGGTTAAAAGGGTACTAAGGTCGAGTGAGTGTGCTACAGCTCAAATAGACCTGGTGTGTGTGTGTGTGTGTCCTTGCAGACGTGGACGGACTGACTCAGCTGTCCCGACCCTCCGTGTCTCCGTGTGCATCTGCAGCCGGGACGGAACTATTTTGGCGGTCCGTCTTTTGTAGTCCTGTTTTTAGCAGTTAATTTAGTAAGAAGCACGTCAAGTGTAGCCCAACATGCCACGTTGGAATTTTACAGATTTTAATCGGGACGGGAAGGATTGAGCAGCTTTCATTTCATTTGGGTCAGAGGCTCTAAAAAGAGAGAAAATATTCAGTCAAACATGAAAGGAAGTACTTTAGTGTGCGTTTTTGTTTTCAGGCAGAGGGCACGTACAAATCATCAGTCTAGAGATGCCACTAATAACATCTTTCACATCGATAAATCTGTCAATCATTATCTCAGTTCATTTTTTTACCTGTTGGTCTGTGAAATGCAAAACAGTATTTTTTATTTCTGTCAATTAACTAACTGACCAATCGACTGTAGTCTGGTCCTCATTAAACAGTTTATTCTCAACGGTGCATCACCACGTGAGGTTAATCCAATGAATGTTTCACGATCCTATAACGGACTCCCCTTAATCTATAAAACACTGTAATATTATTACATTGTAACTGGGATATTGTAAAATGGAAGCGAGCATGTAGTTGATCTTACCAACAGACTCTAATCTAAATCTAAATCTCACTTGCAGAGAAGGATGAGTTGACAAAACCAAATGTTAACTCTGAAACCCGAACCGTACCTCACCTTCTTCTGCTTTCAAAGTTGTATCTGGTAAAGGGAAAAGATCAACAATTGGTGCCAAAATAAATATTTCTTGCTGCTTTCTTCTCAACTTGGCCCCAACTTGCATCAGCAGATGTCGGATTTGAGAACAATGACTCGAGCTTTCAGGTACAAAGCTCCTGAAAGGCCGTCACACTGGGACGAAGACGGGTGACGTTGAAAAAGAGCCAAGAGGGTTTGGCCAAAATAATCACAATATTAAAGCATTTATTTAGGACAGATTAGCTGTGATGGACAGGTAGGTGTGTGTGTGTGTGTGTGTGTGTGTGTGTGTGTGCGCGCACACAGCTGCTTATTGTCATATTCTCACTTTTTGACCAGATGTACCATTGAATGAATTATTCTATTGCAGCATCCTGTCACAATTTGGCATATTTCATGGCAGGAAATGTGCTTCATGGTGGAACAATGTGCCCGACCGACAGATGCGCATTAATACTGAGAAAAGAAATCTGAATATTAGTAATTCAGGTAAAGTGTAAAGCTGCTGCTTATGAACCTGATTTCTCTGCCACGGGGGTTGATTTGCATCGAACTTCATTTCACTTCCTTGCCGTACAATTTTTTATAATGAAAAAAATTCACACCAAATCGCCGCGAAAGCTGTTAAAGCGCAGCCGCGGGTGTGTTAGTGTCATCCCGATTTCCATTAATAAACGTATGACGGGTAAAATGATTCTACCTGCTAGATGTGATGTGGAATGTTGGCGAGCCACGTCGGTTCGTACGCGCTGGTCAGGCGTGTTAATTAAACTTTATTGGGTTACGTGGGGCAGCTAGAGGGGGATTCTCTGCGAACCCCACGAGGCTCTGGGGCTTCGGAGCGGCCCCCTGGACCCCCCCGTGTTGAGGAACCTGACTTCAGCTCACTAGTTCTTCATGCACTTTAAATAATAAATGTCAATATCTCTGGCCAAGTGTATTGACGAGGTACTGCCAGACACTAGAACGAGAGCAGGATTCTGAAGCCAGGTTTTTGGACATTACCCTCTGAACTTTACAGTTGTAGTGAGATTGATCAGACTTGGTGACACTTTGGTGTGGTTTTCCAATCTATTAAAGCAATTGTGTTTCTGTTTTAGTTCATAGATTAATATCACGAAAAAGGTTCACAACGCGAGCAGAATATTTAAATTGAGGTTTTGCCTGGAGTTTGAGAGACTATGTCGCTTACCCGTATACGTGGTGCTTTTGATATGCACATTGTGTGCACGTTGCTCTTCTGTGTGTTGCACAGCTTCACATCTGTCCGGACAGACAAAACACCTGCGCAAATACCAAAGAAGGCCAACAACGCCGTGCCTCTTGTGTCTGAGAGCTGCTCTTGTGATGGTGTTGTTTTGAGGCTCTACTCTGTGCCGCGTTGTGTAGCATCACGCAGCGCGTTGCATGTGGATCAGTGGCTGTTGAGCGTCTTATCAGATCCGGCTGTGTCGTCTTCTCCCTTGATGACATCAGCGGACGGGTGCAGCCATCTAGGTCTCCACCTCCCCCACCCCCCAACCCACCCCACCCCACCCCCGTCCTCCTGTTTGCGCGCGAGGCCAAATTCTCTCTGGTGACGCAACGTTTTTCTTTCTCTTCTCTTTCTCTTCTTCTGGCTTCACACAGCAAACAAGATCTTTCTCCGCAGTCCCTTTTAGCAGAACACACCTGGGGAGGGACTGTGCTCTAAGGAGAACTTTCTTGAAAATAAACGTGTCATTCAGAAATTAAAGGGTGTGCAGGTCGACGAGACTGGTTAAGTGACCCGGGACGCTAATATTTACCCTCCACCCCCCCCCCCCTCCCCTCCGGAGGAATAATGAAACAACAGCTAAAGACCAAACCTCTGTAGTCTTAATATCAGCTTTTGATGCCCGGGCCGCAGCTGCCGTCAGGCGGTTTGAGGGTGTGACCGCCGGCTCGCTGCGATGCGGAGGGACCGGTTGGTGATTAACGAATGTCAGTAGACTTTGGATTCCAGGGGAAGCCGGGCTTTGTCCTCTCGGCTGAGGTATTGCAGGTGGCTCTGTCATGCTCTTCTCCCCCCCCCCCCCCCCCCCACTGGTGTCACCTTCTGCTCTCTCTCTCTCTCTCTCTCTGCCCCCTTGTCCCCAGGGGTTTCAGCGCTCTGAGATAAAGAAGTTAAGACATACCTCACATTTCTAGAGGCCCCTTTTTGTGGAACCTGCCTGGAAGTTTCTGCCCCCCCCTCCCCCGCCGACCTATTCATTGAAAACCTGGGAGGTTTGGTTCTCTGGAAAGCCCTTCACGTGAGACGTTGTCGCCTCCTGAGAAACGGAAGGAGGACCAGGCGACGTTAAGCCTGGTCCAGCGTGCGAGATGTTTTCCTGCTGAGCTCGTGTGGGCACAGGACTGTACATCTGGCTGATAGATTTCTGTCAGCGGCTCTTCAGTGTCAGCGGTCCCCCCCCACCCCCCACCCCCACCCTGAGGAAGAGCTGTGATCTGTGGGTCCATGTTGTGCGCCGGCTGAACACCTAAAGCGTGCGCGTGGCCGGCTCCTAAAATGGCTGCCCTTGAAGCTGGGATCAGAGGAGGATCCGAGCGGCTCAGTCGCTGCCGGTTAGAGCCCCGGCTGACTGGATGAAAGCAGCGACACCATCTCACCCGTTAACTTGGACACAGATGACTCTTAAGGCAGATGGTGGTTGTGGTGTTTTTTTGTTTCCCTCCTTCCCTTTTTTCATTCCTCGCCTCCCTTCTCTAAGAAAGGATCCTCTTGATATCCATGTCAAGGAACCTGGCGTTAGGAGGCAACTTTGTTCTAATCCGCGGTGAACTCCCATGGGAGCAGGGTGGGGCCCCGCGGTGAGGCTGTGTAACCTGACCCCCCCCCCCCCCCCCCGCCAAACAACAATGGATCCCCTGGTTGCTCAGGGACATGCTGGCAGCTTGGTCGGCTCTCCACTGGGCGGCCCAGTTGGGTGTGGGGAGCAAGGCGGGAATCCCAAGCGTCTTCGGCCCGGATCTCACTTGAAATTCGAAGTGTCCGGAATTTGATTGAAATGTTGCGTTGTTTTGGGGATGGTTTGTCACGTGTTTTCTGTGGTTCTTCTTCTGTGTTAATTAGTTTACATGCTCATGTTCTTAAAGAACCACCATGATGTTTTTCCTGAACTACCTGGGTTTCTCCCCCCAAACCAAAGGAGGTATTTTTTGGGGGCGGGGGGGGGGGGGGGTTTCCCAATATAAGCCTCCTGTCCTAATGTGACCGTAGTGAAGCGTCATAGTTGGATGTGTTGGGAGTGTGTTAGAAAGTGACACCAAGGGGTCTAACCAAGCATCACTGTGTGACAAGTTAGGAAATGAGAAGATGTTGATATTACGTGCCAACACATTTTCGATAAACT
Source organism: Pungitius pungitius (assembly GCF_949316345.1). Lineage (NCBI taxonomy): Eukaryota > Metazoa > Chordata > Actinopteri > Perciformes > Gasterosteidae > Pungitius > Pungitius pungitius. Next base: position 5,020,355 of record NC_084917.1, on the reverse strand, counting down.
TTTGATGAGTTTTAAGAATTCACTCGCGCAGCACATTGTAAACCATATTTCCCCTTAGATCACAACCTTTTCAATTATTTGTAATCTTTCCATTTGGAGATAATGTAATGCAACAATTGCACACATTCAAATGAATTTGAGTAGATTTAATGGCAATATTAAACTGATAAAAATAAATGTGTTCTCTCTTAAAGTCAATGCCCTAAAGACTATATTAATAATTAATGTTATCTCGCTCTAAAGCGGCTTGATCTGCTGTTGTAGGAGTGTAACTGAATTAAAGCGGAAAGTGTTGGTTTATAATTTGGTTGTGTTTTGTTTACTATTTTATCAGCCACTGCTGGAGGATCTTCTGGCATTTCATCACAAATAAAAGAAGACCCGACGCTTCTGCGAAGATAGGATTTAGTTGGATTATAAATATGGCGTATTGTGATGTAGACGTGTTTCATTAGGCACAATGGATCCACAAAGGGTCATGCTGGCAGTGGGAACCATTAATCCTCTTTGAATACAAATTTCCGTCTTTGCCTAATAGAATACACAAAGGAATGTGTGTTAAGTACTCGAAAGAAGTGGCTGTCAGCTTTGAAGACAATATGTTTACAATACTATAGACCCGAGTGCGTGATATTGTCCAGTCCCTCTATATTGTAAGCAAATTATAATTCATACCTAGAAAGTGTTCATAGAAGCACTTTTGAATGCATCCAGTGCTTTGTGGACACACTCCGTTTTGAGATCTGGTAACGTGCATCTGTGACCAACGGCTGCGCTTAAAATTGCCTCATCCTTTCCGACCACAATGCATCTAATGAGAGCAATCAATGGCCCCCGAGGTTTTACCACGACGGGTCCCCCAAGTCGGTTTGCATCTTTGTGCACGGGCCAAAAGCCGCTTGGATACGAATGAGCGCTCAAATTAGTTATTGTAAACATTTGAGAGGTGTTGATTCAACGAATGGACCATTTAAGTATTTTTTTGGTTGGATTTACATGTAACACCAAGATCAGGAAAAACATTCAAATGAGTTACGAGAGTCAAGATAATGCGTGTGCCCTTAAACGCCTCGTCTCATAACCAGTGCGACCCACAAATGCAATTTGTGACCTCACGTCGCAACTATGAGACCGTTGGAAGCGTCGATGAAGCCGCTGTGAAGCGACGGCCCAAAGCGCAGAGACGCCCAAAGACACAAAGCTTTCATCCCTCCGTTGATTCATTCAATCTTATTTCAGAGCAGTTGATACAATCGGATGGAATAGTCTGCTCTAAATACTGAGCCGTGGAGCTGCTCTCCAGCTGTTGCTTATCCCAAGGTAATAAAAATGGGACAAATCGGCTCATAATCCCTCCTCGGTCCTCCATTGTTCTTAGAATGATGCTACGCTCGGGAAAAAAAATAGGACCTTCTTAGTATTCAGAGAAACATCAGCATCTGCTGATTTCTTCTCTTGACCATGTTTTGTGAGGCTTTCTATTGTTGCTCGCGGACAGTTTTCAGCGGTTCAAGAGATTAAACATATTTTCATTTCGATAAGAATTTGGGATTCTTTATGTGGGTTGTTCTGTCTCATAATGAGCCAACAGAATGCTTTGCTGCACGGCAAAAGGTCCGAGAACTTGCTTGCCATTGTCTTACTTGTTATGTGAAAAAGGTGCATCTTGCATCCTGCACTTGATCGTTCTTTGCTCACCGCAGGAATGGCCGCTGGTAATCATGTTAGATCTTCACATTTTTATGGAAGGCCATTATCGCTCTGTTACTGCTCTGTTCATGCCCAAGTAAATACCTCTTAACTGTAAATGGCTACCATGAATATTTTAACACGAACGTCAGAATTTTTCTCATTTTCAACACTACCCTGCTTGTTAGACATGTATTCTGCTGTGTACTTATTGGAAAATACTGCATGTCCTCATGACGTTTTCTTTTTCTTTGCAGGTTTCCCTGATTTTCCAGGGAGCGCTCCCTTTTTTCAGTGATGGAGGTATTGCAGTGTGACAGCTGTGACTTCCGCGCCGAGTCATATGATGACTTAAAGACCCACATTCAGGAAGTGCACACGGTGTTCCTGCAGCCTGCAGATGCAGATGAGTCCGACTCGCTGAAAGACGAGGACGAAGATGAGGAGGGAGCGGAGGAATATGACGGCATGGGTGACCGGGATTATTCGACTCCTAAAGCTGGAATGAGTATGTCCTCCACAGCAAATCGGATGTCACTGTTTCATTTGTGGAAGATTATTTCTGTTTCCTATGAGTCTTTTCAGCGGGACGATTGTATGTTTTATTGAGAAGCGTAAAAATGCTAGTTTTACTGACTGAATGTTTAAAGAATATCCGACATGTCACACATCTTCTCATCTCTTTTTAGGCCCCAATACTACTGACAATTCCAACCAAACCCCACAAAGGCAGACCGCCGAAACCCGCCTGCCGTTTTACCAGTGCAAGTTCTGTGTCCGTTACTTCAGATCCAAGTCCTTCTTAAGAAACCACACCAAAAAGGTGCATAACGACGCCGAGGTGGACTCCGATGCGAGCGTCTCCTCGCAGAGCACCGAGCAGCCCAGCTACACCGTCATCACGCGCGGCGACCATTCGAAAGTGTTCTCCTGTCAGTACTGCGCGTACCAGTCTCCGCGCAGAGCGAGGATAATGAAACACCAGCTCATGTATCACAGCAAGGTTACGCCGGAGAACGGCGAAGAGCCTCCGGCGCGCGACGAGACCGGCGAGGAGTCGGCCGGCGAGGAGTCGGCCGGCGAGGAGTCGGCCTTCGCCGGCGGCCTCCTGAAGGGGACGTTTGCCTGCGAGTGGTGCGACTATCAGACCGACCAGAAGGACAGCTGGACCGGTCACGTGCTGAAGGAGCACAGCGACAAGGTCAAGATTGTTTCCTGCGTCGAGGAGCTGGCAGGAGAGGAGAGCGCGAGCTCCCCCGCACCCGACTCCCCCTCCGCTCCCCGAAGCCAGACCAGCTTGAAGGGGGGTTTCCCTGAGGTTCAAGGAAAGGAGAAGCCAGGAGGAAAAACGGTAGAAAAGCTGTCTGAGGAGACGGTGGCGGAGCTCTCGTCCTTTCAGTATGCGGACATTAGCGCAGCAACACCCAACAGCACAGGCTCCTCCATCCTGTCCAAGAGGTTCACGCAGGCCGACGTCTCCAACAGCGTCGTCGAGACGGACGCCGACTTGCTCAATGAAGAAGACTCTAAGAGCAGCTTGGAGAACGATGACGACGACGAAGAGGATTTGGGTGACATAGACGATCCCAGCTATACTGGGACCCTGTCCGCAGACGCCAAGCAGCTGTTGACCGACGAGGACAATAAGCTACTGGAGACTAAAGGAATCCCGTTTCGAAAGTACATGAACCGTTTTCAGTGCCCGTTCTGCTCCTTCCTCACCATGCACAGGCGAAGCATCTCCCGGCACATCGAAAACATTCACCTTTCTGGTAAAACCACCGTGTACAAATGTGACGAATGCCCATTTATTTGCACCAGCCCTCTTAAACTAGGCACGCACAAACAGAGCCACTCGTCCTCCGATCTGGACTCCATGGACCTGACGAGTGACAGTCAGGAGACTCTCAACGACATCGCCACCGAGCCCGTCAACGGGGGCAGCGCGAGCGTCAAGGTCAACGGGAAGAAGACGAGCGGCGAGCTGAACGAGCAGCCGAACCCTCACCGCTGCACCCTGTGCAGCTTCTCCACCGCCACTCTGAAGGGTCTGAGGGTCCACCAGCAGCACAAGCATTCCTACTGCGATGACCTCGACCCCGCTGCCTTTGAGAGCCAGCTGAGCAAGCAGCCGGACTCCGAAGTGGACGCGTCTCCGATCTTTCTGCAAAAAACCCAGACCTCGATTTTGGGACTCGCCACCAAGAAACCCTTGGTGACGGGCAAAAGAGCCAGAAAGTCCATCAACGACTTGCCGTTGGATCTGTCCTCGGTTAAGAAGAGGACTAGAATTGACGAAATTGCCAGTAACCTTCAAAGTAAGATCAGCCAAAGCCAACAGGACATGATCATAAACCTGGACGACCTGGATGACGTGGATGGAGAAAATCACACCGGTGCTGATGGAGAGGGTAGAAACCACGTAAACCCCGTCTTCACCTACAACACGCAGCACCTTCACGCAGGCGATTCGACAATCGTTCACGACGGGGGCCGGGTAGGCAAAAGAAAGAGCAACCCCAAGTCGAAACCCAGGAGCATTCCCATATCGCTGACTCTCTCGGACGACAGTGAAAACATCTCCGCCGACGCCGGGGACGGCGCCACCCAGGAGAGCGCTGACTATTCAGAGGACCCGGGAACCGCGCGTTTCTACTGCAAACACTGCGATTACCACAACAAGTCGGCGCGCAGCGTCAGCACGCATTACCAGAGGATGCACCCGTACATCAAGTTCAGCTTCAAGTACATCCTGGACCCCGAGGACCAGAGTGCGGTCTTCCGCTGCTTAGAGTGTTTCATTGAATACACCAATTACAATGATTTGCATCAACACTACATGGATCACCACCCCGAGGCGAGCAATGTGCTCAACTTCAACCAACCAAATCTGGTGTACATGTGCCGCTTTTGTTCATACACGAGCCCCAACGTCAGGAGCCTGATGCCCCATTACCAAAGAATGCACCCGACGGTCAAAATCAACAACGCAATGATCTTCTCCAGCTACGTGGTGGAGCAGCCCCACAAGACGGGTGAGTCCCAGACCCTGAGGGAGATATTAAACTCCGGCCCGAAGAATTTGAATTCACCGGCGTCGACCCCGAGGTCCTCCACCAGCCCGGTGCCCAAATCGGCCTCCAAAACCCCCGAAGCCGGCGCCGAGGCGGACCCTCTCAAAGAATCCTTGGATGGCAACGTGGTCGTGTACGATTGTGACGTGTGTTCCTTCGGTAGCCCCAACATGCACTCGGTGTTGGTCCATTACCAGAAGAAGCATCCCGAGCAAAAGGCGTCTTACTTCCGCATACAGAAGACCATGAAGGTCATCTCGGTGGATCAGTCGCAGCCTGTCGCGAACTCCTCCTATAACCTCAACGCGGCCACGCCGCCGAAACAACCCGGCGCCGCGCTGTACGGGTCGGATGAAGAGATGTACTACTGCAAACACTGCGTCTACAGCAACAGATCTGTCGTCGGCGTGCTGGTGCACTACCAGAAGAGGCACCCGGAGGTGAAGGTGACGGCGAAATACATCAAACACGGCGCTCCCACCCCCGGTTTGATGAAGCTAATGGACGAACTGCAGATCGCGACTCCCAAGCAGTTCCTGAAGCAGTTCCAAAACAACGGTCACGACGGCTCCAACAACTCGAGCCCCAAGCCCGGAGGCGGCGAGAAAGGGGAGGACGAGCTGTTCTTTTGTCAGCACTGTGACTACGGCAACCGCACCGTGAAAGGAGTGCTAATCCACTACCAGAAGAAGCACAGGGAGACCAAGGCCAACGCCGACCTGGTGCGTCGCCACACCGCCGTCGTCCGCAGTCAGCGGGAGCGCGCGCAGATGGTCCAGTCGAGCAGCGTCTCGTCCGCCTCCGTCCCGGCCGCGCCGGACCCCGAGGGCACGGCCACGCCGCCGCCGCTGCGCTCGCTGAAGTGCAGGCACTGCTCGTACGCGTCGCCCTACGTCTATGCCCTGAAGAAGCACCTGAAGAAGGAGCACCCCACCGTGAAGGCCACGGCCATGACCATCCTACACTGGGCTTTCCAAGACGGCATTCTGGAGGCCGGCTACCACTGCGAGTGGTGCATTTACTCCCACGCCGAACCGCAGGGCCTGCTGCTCCACTACCAAAGACGCCATCCCGAGCACAACGTGGATTACACCTACATGGCCAGCAAGCTGTGGGCCGGACCGGAGACCACTCAGCAAGGCGGCAATATGGAAACTAAGCATTACAAATGCAGAGACTGTGCCTTCGAGGCCTGCACGATATGGGACATCACCAGTCACTACCAGGTGGTGCACCCGTGGGCCATTAAGAGCGATGAATCGGTGCTTTTGGATATCATCAAAGGAAACGGGCCCGCCGAAGACATGCAACAGGGGGTCGCCAAGGAACACATGCCTTTCAATTGCCAATCGGTCGACGACGATTTGACGCCGGTCGTGGCCACCGCGCCTCAGGAAAGCCCCCACCCGCCCCACCCGCGTCTGTCCATCTCAAACAATCCCTATCAGTGCACTGTGTGTCTGTCAGAGTACAACAGTCTCCACGGTCTCCTCACTCACTACGGAAAGAAGCACCCGGGGATGAAGGTCAAAGCTGCAGATTTTGCACAGGAGGCGGACATCAACCCCAGCTCCGTGTATAAATGCCGCCACTGTCCGTACGTAAACTCCAGAATCCACGGGGTCCTCACTCACTATCAGAAGAGACACCCGTTGGTCAAGGTCACCGCGGAGGACTTTGCGGATGACATCGAGCAGATCGGGGACTCGAATGAAGGAGAGGACAAGTGCAAGACTCAAAGGCAAGGCTACGGAGCATACAGGTGCAAAATCTGCCCCTACACGCACGGGACGCTCGAGAAACTCAAAATCCACTACGAGAAATACCACAATCAGTCGGCCTCCGAAATGTTCGCCCCCTCACTGACCTATTTCTCTCCCGGGAGAGAAACCGAGCCCGTGGCGGAATGCAGCGCCGGTAACGCGTCAAGCGCGGCGAAGGTCCAGGAGGTCGGTGAGTTGGACCTTGCCCTCTCCCAGTTACCCATCAATAAGCCCGAGAAACACGCCATATTCAAGTGCCAGCTCTGCAAGTACTTCTGCTCCACCCGGAAAGGCATCGCCCGCCACTACCGCATCAAGCACAACAACGTCCGCGCTCAGCCGGAGGGTAAAAACAACGTCTTCAAGTGCGCTCTGTGCTCATACACCAACCCCATACGCAAAGGCCTGGCGGCGCACTACCAGAAGCGGCACGACATCGACGCCTATTACACCCACTGTCTGGCTGCTTCCAAGACTCTGACCGAAATGCCCGACAAAGTGATGGCGCCCCCGCCGGCGGCGCCGTCGTCGTCGTCGGAGGGGGACAATTCGGAAATGAGCGAAGACCTGCGCCTGGCTGTGGAGAGACGGCGGTGCTCTCTCTGTGCCTTCCAGGCCTTCAGCAGGAAGAGCATTGTCTCGCACTACATCAAACGTCACCCAGGTGTCTTCCCCAAGAAGCAGCACGCCAGCAAGCTCGGGCGCTACTTCACCGTCGTCTATGCCAAAGAACCCGAGAGGATTGGCGCCAGCGCGACCGCGGAGGACGACAAGGAAGCGCTGGAGGTCCAGCTTGAGCCCGGGCCGGACGGAGCGGTCGAATGGCTGCCGTTCAAGTGTCTGAAATGCCTCCAGTCGTCCTTCGGCGCGGGCGAGCTGCTCTCTATGCACTACAACGATCACCACGGCAACGACCTGAAGAGGGACTTCGTGGTGTCGCCCGGGCCTGAGGACGAGGAGTCCGAGTTGTACAAGTGTGCGCACTGTGAACTGAAGTTCCTGGCTCTGCCGGTTCTGGCCAAACACCTGCTCAACCACAATGAGGAGTTTCAGAAGAGGGCCATGAGGCAGGAGAGGAGGAGGCTGGTGCTCAGCAAGCAGAAAGCCGCAGAACTTCCCGAGACCAAACATGAGAAGGTAAGCGGGGATAAAGGTCGGGGAGAAAATCTCAAAGAGCATTATTTAATTCATCTTAACCAGAATCAATAAGCTCAAAACCAGGGCAGTTGTACACAACAGCAGTGCATTTATTAGTATTTTGTATTTCAAATGCCTCCTTTAATTTCACCAGGAATACATAGTGGTCACAATTAGTTATTAGTACAATGAAAATGTCATTGATCTTATTTATTCAAGAAAGACGATGTCTATGTTAACGTAAAGAAGGTAAAGGTAAAGTCAAATTAAAATGAAAACTTAATGAAGACTGTTATTTTTGTCATTCTTTGTCTGTAAACAGGAACACCTGTTAAATAACGCCCCCATAGGATTCAGGTGTAACTTCTGCATAGAGATGCACCCCACCCTGCGTGCCATCTGCAACCACCTTAGGAAGCACGTGCAGTACGGAGAGGTCAAGGAGGGACACGTCAAGGTAAATGGAGATGGGTTTATTTTTAGATTTCTTGCCTGCTGCTGTAGTTTTTTAACCACAGATTTGTAACATTAACTGTTATCTGATGGTTTTTGAAATGCATCAAAGGAATTATTTATTTTTGAGAGTCTGATAAGACTGATGATATTTGTTAAACATAAATATGAAGCACCATGCGTCAGCTTAACATAACGCTTTAGTTTCATATTTAGTGTTCAAATATAAAGTGGTATAAATCTAGATAACCAAATACAACAGCAAGTGAATGAGCCCCAAAATGTCAACTTTGCAGCTACTGCTTTACAAATTTAGAAAATGTTGCTGGACATAATTTGCTGATTCCAATGTTATATTTTATTTCACAATACTCAAAAGGTCTACTTTGACTGTCGCTGGTGTTTATATCTTGTAAAAGTACTCCTCATTTTCCTCTGCACTGGTCCGTTTTACTGGACTTTCAACGCCTCACCCAAGCGGTTCTTCCGTCCGCCTCTCAGCATGGACTTGGACTTTTAGGTATATTCAGTATATGGGCTCAAACGTTGGCACTTGCCACAGTTAGGGGTTTAACTGGAAGCATTCATGGCCGACAACGTCTCCAGCAGATGGTTTTACACGTAAACGCAAAAAAAAAAAATCGTTTTTATACTTTCAACTCCCGAACTGCAATGGTTCTGATAGAGTTGGATAAAAAAAAAAAAAAATGCTGACGGTGCAGTCAGGGCCGACTGGGTGGCAAGGTTAGGTCTGTGGATGCCACGTCTTATTTATGGCTGCATGAAGTGCAGGGTCAGGCCCTTCCACAGAAAGAACAAGCTTCCTCGAGGCAGTAGAAAAGTCGTGCTGATTTTCTGTCTGCTTGTGATGACCACAGAAACCAGCCAGCGCTCCAGCAGATGAGTAAATAGATGGAGTTTTGGTTTGGTTAAACTAGTTTAGTGTTCTCCCATTTCTGCAACTAGTAATGCTTAATCATTAGGAAGGAATCCTAGGACTACGTGCAGGATTTACTTTGCTATTTATTGAATTGCATTCATTTTGCAGTTACAGGGAGGTTTCTGAGACCTCTGCTCTTTGTCTTGCAGCAGGAAGTCAGCGAAGTCCCCCTGACCCCGTCTTCAGAGACCCTGACCAATGGGGACCTCGAGGTGGACGAATCAGCCGACACCGACGGCCCGGAGGGACCCGCGGCGGCGATGGCGGGTCCACCCTCGGTCGCCGCGGCTTCGGCTGGCGGCGATGTTGCCCCCGTCCCGAATGCCATCGAGGGGAGGGCGGCGGCGCTCGTGGCGGCGGCAAGGGCCGTGGTGTCTGAGGGCGAGCTTAAGCCGCGCTTGGCAGCCGGGGGTCACCCGTGTGCCCAGTGCGACAGAGTCTTCATGTCCATGCAGGGACTGAGGTCCCACGAGAGGAGCCACTCGGCCATGGCGCTGTTCACCCGAGAAGACAAATACAGCTGCCAGTACTGCCAGTTCGTCTCACCCTTCAGACACAAGTGAGTAAGAGGAGCAGAGTCTAAGGATCTCTGTCTGTATTCATCAGAATGGCCCTTCTGATTCATTTGTTGATGCGATGACAATTGTGTTATCCTAATTGTCCAGTTCCTTTCATCTGGGCTTTTCAGTCCGGTCAGATCAAGTTGTTGCTCTAAGAAGTTATTTTAGTGAGGGCACTACTTTTCAAGGAGCTACAGAGGTCTCCTCGACCAGTTCTGTGGTTCCATTGTTGTTCAAAGGCCTGCGAAGATTAATGAAAAAGCATCGTGACATGCAACAAAAATACTCTATACTAAAAAAAAACTTACCAATGCGTAATATTTACTGATGCACATTGTGCTTATTGAAATACGTTGATGGATCATGAATCCATCATGCACGATCTCTAAATCCAGTGCGGAAATGGCGGACCACGCATCAAACAACTGACCCCTGCATCAATAAAGTTATATCCTAAACTCTCTTCCTTCTGTACCTTACCAGTCGTGCACCAGATGACTTGCAGAAAAGCAGGTGCACGACCGGTAAAGGTATAGAAGGTGTATTCAGTTTGCCCTTCACGACCCTTTTTGTATCCTCCAATCTTTTCTAAGATTTCCTGCCTCAGAGGAGAGTAAGACCAACATTACGGCGAAACCGATATTTTGGTACTGTGATTTGTTTTATCCATCACAGAGACACAGAGCGGGGGGGTGGGGGAATTGGGAGTCCTCATCTCCTGTGAGCTCCCAGGTGTAATCCCTCCGTACTGTATGTGCCCTGACCCAGAAAGAAGCCAGATTCCCATGTCACCTAGGAGGCTGGAATTAAAAACACAGCCAACTGTCCCCACAGGCGCTCCCACATCCACTCCCACCAAGGGATTGTGGGAAGATGAGTTCACCCCACGGCTTCTCGTTCTGCAGTCATTGGAAATGTGCGGCTGTTGCTCGTGAGGCGGACAGAAAAATAAAAAGCAGTTGAAACCTTCAAAGTGGAAGATGTGGAGTGAAGCTTTCTCTCGTTCTTTCCTGTAATTCTTGTCACTTTATCTCCTGATCTGCTGTCCCTTCGTTCTCGTTCTGTCACTTTTTTTTGTCTTTTATCTCACATCCTCCCCTCCTGTTTTTTTTTGTCTCATCGGCAGTCTGGACAGACATGTGCAGTCTCACCATGGGCACCACAAGCCCTTCAAGTGCAAACTCTGCCCCTTTAAATCTGCCTACGTGAGTCGCTTGAAGAGCCACCTGCATAAGGCACACACAGGTAATAAAACACACACACACCATGCATGATTTAGCTCATCCCGCGCAGTGTAACCAATGGCCCCGCTGGAGGAACCGTGTCACCGAGTGCATTCGATGCACCCAATCAAGCACCTGCAAAATAATCACATCTGGTTTTCAGCGTAAGTAGCCCAGATTAATTTATTTTTCATTCGGTTTATTTGGGGAAACGGAGATGAAAGCCCTGAGCGTGCGACGGATGCAGTGCGCCCAAGCAAAAGAAAAGTTGAAAGCTAGAAAGGCCAATAATCAAAAGGCTTTTTCGTGCTCTCAACTGTCTTTTTGGGGGGGGAAAATGACGACAATGCAACAAAGGTTCGGCCGACAACTACTGTGGATGACCGGTACAAACCAATTTTGAGTTGCGATTACATTTGTAACCATTACAACAGTAGAGTTTGGTAATGTGATTTAAACAATCTTTTTTTGTTTTTCTTCTCATTTTTAACCAACATGCTTAAGAAGATTTTTGAATTGATGCATCCACATGGCAACCTTTCCGTGCACACATAGGCGGCTCATCGCAATAAACAATTACTTTTATTCAATGACGTTATTTACTTCAAACAAACTCAGTGGTTTTGTTGCTTGCACCTCTCTTCCTGTGAAGTTTATTTAAATACACGCGCGTACGTTGACAGGCAGTTCCTGTCCAAAACTAATGTCAACGCAGACATTAAGGACAGACTTTATTCCAAACATGTTCATACCACAACTATTTTATTAAAGACGTAGCTTTTCATGGTAAACAGCCTCTGAGATTATGTTACTCACAGATTTGGTTGTAATGGCTCCCTCCCCCCAGGATGCTGCTTGCATTCATTGTTTAAACAAATACATTCATCAGCTGCAGGAAGGAAGACGCTGTAAATCCACTATGGGTGCATTTAATATCCTACCAAAGCTGCCAGAAACAGCCACATTAGCCATCACCCCAGGCATACATTGTATATGTTCATTTGATATGATTTGTAATTCGCTGTAAGCCTTATATAAAGCACTGTTCTCATTGCATGGCTCATCGATCAGAACAAAGCTTGTTAATTATGGAGAAAAAAGAGGACATTCACACTCGCCTCCATCTGGCAGTGTGAGAATACATCCATGTTTACATTCCAGGCTTGGTCATCTCTGCTCTTGGACCATTCACAGGTCTTGCCTTTTATGTACAGTACATTTCATTCAGCCGCCATGTTTTTATTTGCCTGCAGGTGAGCAGCACACATACCAGTGCTTGTCTTGCCCCTTCTCCTCTATGACCATCAGCCAGCTGAAGGAGCACTCTCTGAGAGACCACGGAGAGGCCCTGACCCTCCCCAAACTGCGGGCTGCTACCCAGGCTGCTCATGGTGCCCTGAGGCCCCCGCGGCTGCCCAGCAACACAGAGCAGAACCCCTTGGCCCTGGATGGTATGAGATCCCTCATTATGTCATTCTGCTAGATATGTGATCGCTCCATAGGGCCACAGCTGGGAAAATCTTTATCGAGCATCAAAGCAGAATTCAGTGTAATATAGAATTCCTTGAATTAGAATTACTTTGGAACAGAGACTCTGCGAGTTGTGTTTGATAAAAATAGAATATGCAAAAATAGTTATAGGTTCCCACAGCCCAGAAAAGGTATTTAAACATCTTGTCTAATTTAATTTATCAGGCTGTGTGCATTAATACCCAAGAATTTCAATTAACTATCATTATATTGTCAAAGAAAGCATCAAAACTTTTAAGAAGTTAAAACCAGTAAATGTCTGAAAAATTTCCAATATCAATATAGTTGCTGATTTGATTGATCACTTCAGATCCACGACATGCGTTCAATAAAATGCAAGTAACCCTCTAATAAAACAAGTAAATAACTTAAGTTCTATTTAAGTGTTTCGGAACATTTTGGCCTAAAGATTGCACATTTTCTGATGAGCCAGTTGGGTTTGTAACCACTGCTAATATACTAATAATGTAACTCGTTAAAATTCCCTTTGAGAATGTAGAAGCAGCCATTAGGGTCAATAATGAAGCACCATAGCTTTTAGGAAGTATTGCGTGGGTTGAGTAGTTTGACTTCCTCAGCCACCTTTTTTACGACATATTTTCTTTCACGGAATATTTTCCGACCAAGGAGGCGCCTTCACTGTATGCCGGTGTGGAATTTATCTCCTTGACGTGGAGCCGCGTCTTTAGGTGTTTCAGTGGCCTCGCATTGCACAACTCCGCAGACTGTTTTCTGGCAGCAGCTGTCACCTTGCTGCTGGAGCTGTGGAATCTTCCCTGGAGCTGAAGCAGGGCAGCATTCCTCAACCACCACTGTCAGCTGTGCCCCGCCAAGACAAGTGAAGCATTGAGAAAGAGCAGAGCTGACATGTATATACGGTTCCAAACCAGCTACCTTCAGTCAAATGCTTTTTAATTTTGATATTTGAAGTGGAATGGAGGAGATTGTTTTGCGCTAAAAGCATTGATCGCGAGCCCCCAAGTTCTTTGAACTCCAACCATATCTTTTTTTTTTTTTTTCATGGTGCTTTAAGGTCAGCTACTACATTTGTTGTAATGTTCTTCCTACCACGTCTTCTCCATCTCCTCACAGAAGTATCCCTCCTCTCATCGATGCATGTAATAGACAGCTCTGGCCTGTAATCCTTTCAACAAGACGCAACTTAATTTCTCTCCATCTGTCATCTCATCCCCTTCCATCTCCACGATGCAGAAAGGATATTAAAAACACAAATTACCTGTGGCATTCTTTGATTTATGAGAATTCCTCTCTTAACTCTGCAAAAGTGAGAAACTAGATCTCAAGCATTTTATAATGCACACAGTTTTTTCCCCCATGATTTCTCATAGTCTGAGTGCTGAATGAGACATTTTTCACACGGATAGACATTCTATTGGTGTCACTGAGGTTTATTTATTGATGTGTTGGAGGCTCAAAGTAGGGTGAGAAGATGAGCTTTTTCACACATAACATAGAGTCTTAAGAGGAGGGATTGGGGTATGGCCGGGACAATTAATGTCAGTCGTAGTAATACCTCTGTATCCGTGAGGGGACATTTGATCCCCTTAATAAAGACAAGAATGTACTGTTATCTACTAGCTATTTTCTTTTTTAAGAAATTGTCAAACATCTCATTAATAGGACCGAAGAGGCAGATGAAAGAGGAGAAAAAGTAGGTCAAACTCCATCCAGATGTGCAAAAGTGTGCATTGGAATAACATGAGTCTTTGATGACACAAACTATTGCCCAAATCCTCTTGAATTTATTAGAGAAAATAATACGCAGATCCTGCACTTAAAGTACCAATAAAACGGTAGTAGTGTTCATCAATAAGAAGTAAAACTGCCTGCATTGGAAAAAAAAAGAAGAAACGTGCCATTAAAAAGTGCTTTGATACATGTGACATACTGTGTGAATACTGATGCATCATTTTAAGAAGAGTTTTTTTTGTTGTGGATGGTGGAAATTATGCTCTGCACAGTCAGATACATCACTTTTCCCTCCCCTTTGCTTTTTTTCTTTGTGAAATGTTGGAGCGTTTGGCCTCGGTGGGCCAATGCACGTCGTACCGCACTGTACTTCATGAACCGTTCCACCTTCTCTGTGAACTGTTTGTCTAGTCTCTCTCTCTCTCATTCCTCTGCCCCCCCCCTCTCTCTTAAGATCCGTCATACCTGGAGCCGGCGGACGTCCGTCAGCAGCTCAGTCATTACCAGCTGGCCGCCCGCAGTCAAATGTCTGCAGGCTCGACGGCGGCTGATCACCGACCGGACGGCGTCCTCACCTGCGAGTTTTGCGAGTTCAGCTCCGGGTACATGCAGAGCCTGCGTCGGCACTACAGGGACCGCCATGGCGGCAAGAAGCTCTTCAAGTGCAAAGACTGTTCCTTTTTCACCTGCTACAAGTAAGGAAAGACAAATGGGACCATGACCGATGCATTGTGTACTCATGCTTTTTATGGATGCTGCGGACTTGATGCAAAAGTTAAATAATATTAACCCTCTCTCTCTCCATCCCAGGAATACCTTCACCATGCATGTGGAGGCCGGTCACAACAACAATGCACCGGACAACCTCCCGAAAGACCTGCGCTGCCCTCTCTGCCTCTACCACACCAAACACAAGAGCAATATGATCGACCACATTGTCCTGCACAGAGGTACACGGGTCGTGTCATCATCACATCACATTTCGGGGGAGCTATTAGCCAATTTGCCTCGTTGCTGAGCGTTGGATTAAGAGGTTGAGCTTAAAGACGGGACACTGAGAAACCGATACTCTTCTTTTGGTCGAGTGCATTAAATCGTAATCTTGTCTTCACCGCACGGTTACCAGGCAACCAGCAGAAACATTTATTTCCCTTATAATTGAAGAAGTACATGAGAATGTGAACTAAATTGAAATGCAATTTAAAAGCAAGCATTGAAGAATGGCGCTGATGTTTTTGTTTGAGCGATCTTCAGTGTTACAGGTCACCGGTATGACATTTCTGCCAGAGTGTGTGTGTGTGTGTGTGTGTGTGTTTGTGTGTGTGTGACAAATGTCATTTGATACCTCTTCTCCTCCTCCCTGCTGCCTTGCAACTACTTCCTTCCCTCCCTCAAATCCAATAATCCGCTCCACTCTTTCCCTCTTTCCCCCGCCAGAGGAGCGCGTGGCTCCGCTGGAGGTCAGCCGCTCCAAGCTGTCGCGCCACCTGCAGGGCCTCGTGTTCCGCTGCCACAAATGCACCTTCACGTGCTCCAGTGACCAGGCGCTGCAGCTGCACCTGCAGAAGCACGCGGAGATCAAACCCTACCAGTGCCAGCTCTGTTACTACGACAGCAGTCAACGGAGCCAGCTAGAGGAGCATTTACGCCTTGAGCACAAGGTCAGTGGAGACACACGTGATGTTTTAAGAAGCATTACCCATGTAATCTTATGTATTTGTAACTGATTTTTGCAATATAGAGGCTTATTGAATTTGGTTTCATCATAACGTGTTTTGATAATCATTCTGCTTCATGCCTGTAACATGATATGTTCAAATCTTATACATTCATTATAATCTGCATCAAATTGTATATGACCCTTTGCTGGTTTTATGGGTTTTGAGGGTCGTGTTGATCAACTGTCCGTATTCCAATTCCCCAAAGCAGAAAGAAACAAAGCTCTTTGCCTACAGTCAATTTGAACCACTAACACAAGTTCAAACTTCAATAAAGTAACTAGAATGATTCCTTGATGTTGTGTATTGTAGTTCAAGGTCGCATTAACTACAAAGTTAATGCAAATCAGATTGATACGCTGGATTAAACCCCAAAAATGAATGAATCCCCCACGCTGTTAATCCCTTTATTTAAAATCCTTGTCACCCTTTTCCCCAGGTTAGTTTTATATATTTTGTATCAATTCTATACGAATTTATTATATAGACAACAGCCAAATGTCTATTTGAATTCATGATAGCAGGGCTCGTCCTGGGTGAGACATGGCGCCTTTTGGTGGTAAGAATAGTATTCTGCTGGGAGGGACGCTGCAGTCCTCGGGGAGTGTGGGAGGAGGGCTCAGAAGGAAGAGTGACATCATTTGCAACAGCTTTAACGCTTTATGTAACGAAATAGAATGGTTTTGTCATCAAAATCTTTCTTTTGAGACATCAACAAAAAAAAAGAGAAATTGAGAAAAATACTTGTCAGAGAGTACCACACCAAACTTATGAGCTCTCCTGATTCTGATCAGGTTATGCGGAACTTCGAGCTGATGGGCCGTGTCAACCTGGAGCAGCTGGAGATGATAAAAGAACGAGGGAGCAGCGCTGAAGAGGAGGAGGAGGAGGAGGAGGAGGAGGAAGAAAGAGAAATGATGGAGTTGGTCGGAGATGAAAAAGAAGCGTCACATGAGGACGAGGACGACGAAGGAATGGAGATTATGGGAAACATGGTGGAGGAGCAGAGGGAGACAGATGATGAAGAGATAGAGGACCACTTTAAAGAGGAAGAGGAGGAGGAAGAAGAAGACGATGACGAGGAAGTCTCGAGGCTGGAGGAGGAGAAGCCCGGCATACGAGGTAAATGAAAATGAGGTCATCTTCGTTGCTCTCCTGAGCTAAAAAAAAAAAAAAAAATCTGCTCGTATTCATCAAGGTATCCGAGGGGGACAATTTAATTGTGACTGTCAAATACAACCACCTGTGTTTGCCGATACAACAAAGATATAACTCCCACTCTGTCAGGAACATAACCACTATCTAACTGCTGCTTATGAGTCGATTGCGCAACGCATTTCTTTACTAAACCCCCCTGGGATTACACGATGACTGAGTATCTGCTGAGAAGCCCCCTTTGCTGCCGTCTCCTCGGTAATTTTACATAACATCGTGAGCCTTGTGAAGACTCTCTTGTGTCTCGTTTTAATCCAAGTGAATGGGCCCGTAAGTAAGAAAACAAAAACAATGCAAGTCTCGCAGCATGCTGGTGCTTTTGTGTTTTAGCTGGTCCTTTTCCCTTCCAAAAAAGCCTCAGCCTTACTCAAGTATACTCGGCTAGTATTGATTGATTGAGATTTTCGTACTGATCCTCCCTGTTCCACAGAGGAGGGGTGACTTTGTGACGCGCGGAATACCTGATCACCGGCAATATAGCAATTCATATCTCGACTGGATTCAAATATTGTAGCCCGAATGAAACCTTCGTCGCCACTCTTGAGACTGACCAATTATGTGAAATGTATTTCCCAGACGTCCTCGCATCTCCCAGCCGCAGCAGCAGCAGCGGCAGCGGCAGCAACAACTCGGCACCCGGCAGTGCAGAGAAGCGCCTTCCCTGTGAGTTCTGTGGCCGCTGTTTCACCAACAGCCAGGAATGGGAGCGCCACGTGCAGCGCCACGGCATGTTAGTATTTGGGGCTATTTCTTAATCTTCATCTTAATCAATGCAAATATCCATCAGAGACGATAGTGTGGATTTTTTCTTCTTCTTTTTTGATGGTTTACAGTGACCTCTGGGTGGTTTGACCTTTATTTTCAAATGATGGCGTGTGATGTTTTTTGCATGTATATTTTACAACGATACATCAGATCAGATCATTTTAACATATTCACCTTTTGTATCTAAAAAATCTCCTATTTTCACATTAAAAAAGGCCCTTTTTTCTGCTCTGTCCCTCGTTGTCAGGATGGTGAATCACACCAACATGGACTCCAGCACCTCCTCCGCATTAGAGGCCTCGGCTTCATCTTCCACCGGCTCCTGTGTGTTCATGGACACGGGGTTGGACCCGTCCAGCAGCGGCAACGAGGAAGGGAACCCCGCAGATCTCTCCCTGGGAAGTCCCAGCCAGTATGTGGAAGGCCAAAAGCAAGCTTGACACCAAAAAAACAAAAACAAAAACGATCAAGAGCTTGGTTGAAAGGGATTGAGGCCCGTTGGGATGACGTGCTAGAAACCGATAACCGTGGGTAGGACCGGCACTGAGTTGAATCGTAAAAGGAAACAAAAATATTTAAACCTGAAGAAGAAGAAGAAAAAAAAAAGTGACTTCTTATGAGTTGGCGCATTATTAGATTTTAGGTGTTATATATTTAAGTAATAGATTGTGATGCATTAAACGGCTGAGCTCTTTAAATGGGCAGTCCCCTAGGACAGATCTTAATATATTGGTAACCAATAGTGAACAGAACTCTTTATTGCTGACATTCTGGTCAAATCTACAGTGAAAGATCCCACCTAGATGAAACAAAGCTATTTATTGACAACGATGTCCAAAATGATTAACAAAATTTAGTATTTTATTATTTGAAGCACCTTTTACACTCCCCCAGGGGTACTGTAAATGTACCTAAATTGAACAAACATAATATGAAAACATTTAAACCGTGTCCCACTGTAGAGCTACCTATTCTTGTTTCTTGTTGAAATGTGAGACTCTTTTTCATCTTAGCCTTTGTGTTAAGTGTGTAGAAGTATCCCTCGAGAAGGAATCGCACCTTATCCATAGTAAAACCACAAATCATTGTTTTTCCTTTTTTTTTTTTCTTTTTTTTTTTTTTTGAAATAGTGACATTTTCCCCAAATGTTTGTAGCAAATTGCTATATTTTAGGTCCCTTAAGATTATACTGCGTATAAGCCTTCAGCCTGTGGCACCCTTTTGCATTTTGACTCTTGATATTTTACTGTCCAGTAATTCACATGATGGAAAAATGCAAATAATGGGATTAGTTCAAATCTCCCTTCCCCGGTAAACAATGTTTGTAGTGTGGGTTAAACAATATCAACCTGTGCACTCTGAAGATCAAAATAACAACAAAGAAATGTTAAATGTGTCATGACTGTATTCACGTGATGTAGGATTCCGTTACACTCAGCAGAGAAAGAGTTACCCCGGAACATAACTTAGAGGTTTTTTTACAACAGTGGCGTAATATTTGTCATCGTCATCAATAGACCGAGATCACACTTGTCTTTTCAGTGGGGAAAAAAAAAAAGTTTGATGTGCCAGGATCCAACTCTGCACGTCCATCACAATGACAACTAAAAACCACCTCGGCTGAGTGTTGAAGCCCGTGCAAAAGTGCCTTACAAATCCAGTTATCGCAAATAGCTTCAATTGCTTATTTTCATTGAGCTAATTTGAGGCAGCCATGCAATCACCCCGGATATCTGAAAGTTATTTTCCACAATAATAGCTGGCCTCAACAGCTCATTTTACTACTATCAATTTGTTCCTCAGTGGCAATTCTGACAGCCACAGTGCAAACGACACCAAAGAGGACGGGTGATGGCCAGTCTTGAGGAATCCTTTTTTTTTTTTTTCATTTTTTGCTGATTCAATGGACGTGGGTGGGGATTGAATTTGTTTTTGCTCTCAGCATTTAAGAAAATTTAGATTTTAGATTTTTTTGTTAAAACTACTTTCTTCCATGAAACTCTCCACTAAACTGGGTACGTTTGGAGTCATGTTTGCTTGATTGACAGAGGTCTCTGTCTTTCACAGTCAGCCCTGGTGATGATCTCAACTCCATCCAGGTCCCTGCATATCACCCAAATTCAGATGTTTGCAACTGCATACGACTGTCCCTTCATGGGCGTGCGGCTTGAGCCGCAGACGCCACAGATGTGCTTTTCCGCGGTCTGTGGTGCCGCTTTGCAGTGATGGAATGCACTGAAAAGACAAGTGTAACCCACGCAGAAAACCTTAAAAATCCTTGGTTTCCACATAAACTGAGGTTATTTCCCACAACGATTTTGAAAAAGTTTAAAAATCCCCCAACGAAAGTCCTTTTAAATTCTGTATCGGCAGCACTGTGGTAGCTTGGATATGTGTGCTTCTTTTTAGATGAAGTTGTTATTGTTGATACTGACAAATGGCAGAGATTGTATTTGTTGAAAGTTGCTGCTTGAATACCCTAAAGCCTTATAAGACAATAAATAGCAATTAAGTCAAATGCAAGCCCAATTCCAATGAGACCAATAAGCAACATGAAACAATCTGAAATGATATGGCTGATATACAATTTTTAAGCGGGCACAATTAATGTGATTGTGCTCGTAGTACCAAAATATTTACCAAGACTGCTGTGTTTATCTTGATTTATTGAACCTATTGAATCAGACATTTGGGTTTGCGACCCAAGTGAACCACGTTTGCAGCCATGTATAGAAAACAAAACTACTCGTTAAGTGTTCTAACCGTGGTGTTTCTGAAAGGATACTTTCACCCTTTTTCTTTTTGGTGTTTTTGTTTTTCAGAAGAAGAAGAAAAGACAAATCTAAAGACGATAGCTAACGCTTTGGGGCTTTTTGAGTCCCCAATCCAATATTATTACACTGTTGTTCAATATCTGGTTATAATGAGAAATATTTCCTTTTCTGTACTGTATTGGGAAGGAGCACATGGGAAGTGTGGTTGTACAATATTTAAACACATGAAGGAAAAGTATGCATTTATCTCCGAATTAATGGCCTGGGGTTTTATTGTGAAGGAGGAAAACGTGTTAATCCTTTAGGGGCATTTGCCCAAACTACTTGATCCTTTTTTCTGGGATTGGCCAGTTGACTCATAGATCCTTCTGAGATGTAGCTGACTCATGTCCAGTCCAACATCTGACACTCCAGTATCTTCCATCCATGACCAGTAAAGACATCAGCTGACTTGCTGCAAACAGGCCTTCCCTTACATGTAGTCGAGAGGTGGGAATGTAGCAGCCCCACTATGCTCCTCAGTCCTTGTAATACCTGGAAGAAGAGGAAAAAAAAAAAGAAAAACTGTTGCGTTGGTGCTGAATCTTGAAGCCCTTTTTTTCTGTTTTTCAGGACCAGCCTGTAGCTTTTTGAAAGGTAAAACTGTTGTTGTAGAAATGAGCTTTGTTAAGGCAGCTTGTTGCCCAGCTTGAAAGCCCAGCGGAAGCCACATGATGAATTGGGACAATCTGGGTAACTAAGCTGTCAACCCAAAATTGTTTGTTGTTCTGTGATCATTTGAATAGAAAAGGACTATGAATCCCTCACTGTGTTCAGTCTCTAGACTGTAATGTTCCCAGTTTACCCAAAGTGAAGCCCCTGCTGACAACACACTGGATACTTGTATATATGTTTAGTTTGTTTCTGAAGAATTTCTCTTTTCAGACTGTTGTCTCCATAGTTTGACACTAGAATCTCTCCTTCTTGCCTTTCTTCCCATATGAATCTGATTACCTGATGGTGGGTTGTGATGTTGCCTAGAATGATTGTTTACAATTTTATTCCATTTATCTCTGGATACTCTGTAAATATTGTAATTCATTGTCTTTTTTTAACTTGATAATAAAGTTATCAGATAAAGGTTACTATTTTGTATCTCTTTGTACGGACTCATGACCTAAACAGTGGCCTACTGCACTTTTACGCCTTAAAATAACTTGTGTTATCTGCAAACCTGACGGCTGGAGACGGCACATAATGTCACTTCCTTGTGCAGGATGGATATATATATATATATATATATTATATATAAACTTCCACTGCCCTCTACATCAGCAAGTTATTTATATCAGTGGAGAACTGATGTTGAACTGTTAAAAGCGACAGATAAGCAAACTTCCTGAAAAACAGTTTGAGGTGAATTATCTTTAATGCCGTTTTCCTGAAGAAACTAACATCATTGAGTTTGATCACACTGGAAAAATGAGCTTGTAAAGAAAGCACTGTTCAGGAAATGTAGCAATTGAAAAAGGATGCACTATTTTTTTATAAAACTATCCACTACTAACTAAGTATCTTCTCTGTCTCATGTCTTTTTTTTATTTTTTTATTCCGGTATAATGAAAAATATTCTGGGTGGACCTCATGTCTACGAAATGTTTCATAGCGCCGTTTTCTCTCTTTACTGTCCTAATCCAACTTTTTTCTGCCAAAGTTCACCTTTTTGATTAGAGGTCGACCTTTACCAAATAGCACATCCACTATATGCCTCATATTTTTTTCTTTTCTACATCTATTCCCAACTTCTTGACTCTAAATTCCCACACAGGTAGATATTCAAGATACAAACGACCCACAGAGACCAATATTACTCCAAGATTCTACTTTTAGATTTATGTTTGATGTGATCCTTGTTTTTTCCACTCTTACATAGGCCCACTCGAATCCACTATCTGTCTCCATGTGGTAGAACACAAAACAAAGGGTTGGCATAGCATAGTAACAAAACAAACAAAAAAGAGGATTTAAGGAATTCCAGCCATGTGGGCTGTGGGAAGCGCACCAGGTCGGTCAACGACCTTGGCCCAGACGGAAATATAGAAGAACTATTTGTTGGATTGCCACGATGTTTGTTTACACATCCGTGGAGCCCAGAGGATGAAAACTAAGTGAAGACAGCTTCATGCATTGTGTTTTGAACTAATTAGCCAGTGTTGCTAAAACACACGTGTAAACAATATGTTAACATGCACTAATAGTGACTAACTGCGTCCTCTGTGTTAAATCTATGTTCATACTAATCATTTATATCACAGTAAAGGAAGGTCATATGGACCTTTGGGGCCTTCATGTTGTTGCCGACACTGAGGGAAAACAATCTGGCGAAGGAGTAAATAAATATGTGAGCAACTAATTCACTGCCCATGTGTAAAATGTGGTTGTGCAACACAAGTCCCATTTTCAGGGACATGAAGGATTTCCTCTGTAACATGTCCACAGAGGCCTTGAAATAACCAATAATACTCCCAGCAGCTCGTCCACACAGGAAATAGCTTCGGGCTGAGAAGGCATCTCAGTGGCCTTCGCCCTCTGCTACACCCTTCCACCCTTGTGTTTCTCTCGCTCTGCCTTCACTCCACTCCACACCCCCTCTGCGGACCAAAACCGCAAACCCTGCAAATGCCAGTTGTGTGTGTTTGTGTGTGTGTGTGTGTGTGCGTGCCCTAAATACCACGAGTCACCGAGATCAGCCGGCCATGCATCTGCTTTCTATTTCACCGGTTGGTCTTTTCATTTTCTCATTATCTGCCAAGATCTCCAAACACAACAATTGGAGGAGTCTATCTGTTCTGTCTTTCTGTTCTTTTTCCTTTTTCCTCTGAATTTCCACCCCCCGCCTGTTTTAGGAGCCCGAGTCTTTCTTTCACATGTCTAACATCATCTCTTAAAAATATCTCCCAAGTCACCAGGGATTAGCCTGTAATCTCCGTGGCTCACCACATCAGAGGGGGCCCGATGGCAGACTGACGACCCCTGGAGACTGGAGCAAGAGGCACAGCCACAGTGGGGAGAGGGGAAGGGAGGACGCTGCTGCTGCTGCTGCTGCTGCTGCTGCTGCTGCTGAGAGGAGCAACGTGAGGAATGCCTGATGAGCCTCTGCGCTTGAGCCGAGGCAGTGAAGGGCACAGCTCCTGACGTATTAACTGGCTGACAGGAGACGCAAGAGGTGGGGGCAGGGGGGGCGGGGTCGCGGGGAGTGACCGAAATGAAAGTTGGGATGGAAGAAGGAGCGAAGGACATGTGAGAGGAGGGAGAGATTAACAGATTCAAGCACGCGGCGATGGAAAGGGAGGTGGAGTGATATGACAATACGGAGGAAAGTGGCCCGGGGAAGGGGCTCCATTGAGCTCCAGCATATTATCGCTGGCACTTAGCAGTCCTCTCAGTCAGCTGTGAGCTGTGCAGCATGTGAGGTAGAGCTCAATAAAGCCTCTGAATACTGAGTGCTGGATGGATGATATTGATATTCCTCCATGCTTGATGAGACCTGGGATTTTCATTACTGCCTGAAATGCTAACACAAGTTCAGTAATGGGAGCGTGTTTATTCCACCTATGTCAGTTCTGTGAGGAACAGCAACAAAATTCAAAGGTAAAATAAAAAAGGTTTTATCACATGTCAATTTAAAAGTAGAAGAAGTAAGTAGTAAAGTAAAACCTAAAGTAAAAAGGATTCTTCAGGCAGAAAATACAGTTAGCCATTAACACTGCATTTACTTTAGGGATTGAGATGTATACAGATGTATACAGGTTTACCCACCATGCACTGTGTCTTACAAATAACTGACAGTAAAATGCCTTTTTAAGAAGTAACTCATGAGGGGCTGGTTAGGACGCTGTTGTTTAATAATACAATTTATAATTGGTTAAAATGGTTTCGTAGTGTATATGTTTTTATTCGTATATATCCTAGTAGAAATGCATTAGAGATACTACAGGGAGTATAGTATGTTTGTATGTTAATAGACAAATATTGCTAATCCAACCAAAATAACCTTTTAATTGTAAAACACCATTCCTTTTACTTTGGATAATTTTGTACATGTATGTGTTAATAACTTGACAATAATACCCAGTTGAAAGCAGGATTTTTCCTTAGCGTATACTTATTTAAAATAAAGCTTTAGCAACTCGTTTATAGAGAGGATATGATGAGAATACTCCCAACTAAACTACCGATACGGAATAAAGAACAACCCTTGGCCATTGTGAGCTGCAGTTCCAAGACCGACCAGCGGGGCGCTGTGGTTTAAATACGTAGTTTAAATTCCTCACACAGAAGAAGAAAGGTGAAAAGTCATGGCGCCTGACAGTTTGTAATGAGCCAACAAAAACAGACTTACGTACGAAATACATCGTTTAAAACTAGTCCCTGAGGAATATATATTTAAAAAAACCTGACGACAAAATGCAGATAACTTTGAAAACCTTACAACAGCAGACGTTCAAAATCGACATCGACGAAGAGGAGACGGTGAGCGTTGCAGCAATGCATTGGTGAAAGGGGATGGAGTGGGAGTTGGGTATGTCCTGGAACGGAGGACTTTTGTTTTCGCCCGTTTCAAATCAGTCGATCGACAGATGCGTCCGCGCTAACACAACGGATCATTTTTAGAAGGCGCTGAGTGTTCAGATTAATTTTGCCTTAAGTATTGGACAACGGGCTCGAAAAAGATGAGCGTTATTCATTAACTTTGCTGTACAGAAAAAGTAACGTCAGTTTGTATTGTCAGCATTTAGTCGGAGCCCACTTATGGGACAAATAACCGATACACTGTTTTCTAGTTTCATTAACTAGAAAACAGTTAGCTTGTTTGTTTTTTAAGGAATATGACGCGGTTATGCAATCACTGTGTGATTTAAATTCCGTGATTTCTCAGCAATCTGTCTACTCAACTCCAGTTTTATGAAGCACACTTTGAACTTTATTATCGAACGTTAAACGTTCCCGATTAAAAAATCTTACATTTTGTCCCACAGGTGAAGACATTAAAAGAAAAAATTGAACAAGAGAAAGGAAAGGACAGCTTTTCAGTTGCTGGGCTCAAACTGATCTATGCTGGTACGTAGCAGGCTGTTGTTATAACCCTTCTTAAATCCTCACATTTCATATTGTGTCCTGCGAGGCACCAAACTGTCCATCAATTCATTTGTGATGCTCATCGGGACGGGAAGGTCTCAAGGTCAACCACAAGAAACTCATCCAGATCAGGAAGCACCACTTGAAGCCTGAAACCACATATAGTTGCCCGTCCGTTAATGATTTACTATAACATATCCTTTTAAAATGAGTATACTGCACTGCAAGTAAAAAGGCCTTGAACAGGATCAGACATAAACATTGGATTTAGTTTTTGGTTTACTTCTTACTCCCCTCTAAACCATTTTTTGTAAAAGTTTTAGAACGTATGGAATTATTTTTTGTATCGTGTTATAGCTGCTTCATTGTCACACACATGTCCAAGTTCTCTAAAGGAATTTTGTCCATGTTTTGTCCAATATTAAACAGCAACAATACAACAGCTGCTGGAGGCCTGCAGTGATGTTTATGTTTATCAGGTTAAGCTGATGCCTTAAAACGCAGAGCGAGGCCTGGTTTCCTCAAAGGGTTTCAATCTCCTGCTGCCGATAGCACAAAACCTACAGCGAGAAAACTGCCAAAGGACAGGTCGGGTAATATAAATGTTAGCCAGATCACTACAAAGGCAGATGCAGATTGGCTAGGCAAGCGCTTTGCGACATGCCTTCTTTCAAGCATTGCAGTCATCTGACTTTCAAAAGGGGAAAACTGGGTAGTAATTCGGATAGACCCTTGTTCTTTGTGTTCTATGGCAATCAAACACGACAAATGCCATGGGAGGCTGCATACGTGTTATAGACTCTGTGTATTTATTAACATATTGTAGCACTTCATACGGTCGGGCTTTGTGTGCCCTACTTAGTGGCTTTGCAGACATAACACATTCACAAAAAAACAATATGACAAAGAAAACTCAACAACTTTCTATTCAATGAGGAAATATGATAGCGTCTATTGTCCCGTCCCTGTTGTGTTGTTTGAGCGTTCATGGCGGGTAATGCCTGTGGTATCAACACTCACTTTTCCGTTTCCCCACAGGTAAAGTCCTCAGCGATGACACGCCTCTCAAAGAATACAAAATCAATGAGAAGAACTTTGTGGTCGTCATGGTGACGAAGGTTTGTGACTTGACAGGATGCGTCTGTCGAACTTATTTCGCGCCACGTGCTGGCGTCGGAGAAGTCACGTGTTTTTATGTCCACAACACTTCCCTCGCAGGCTAAAACGGCTTCGGCCGCCCCGCAGCCGCCCCCCGCCGCTCCGGCTCCCAGCACTGCAGCGGCTCCCGCCTCGTCCTCCACTTCTGACAGCACATCAGAGCGAGCGTCTGCAGACGACAAGCCGGAGGAGAGGCGGGCATCGACCGCCGAACCAGCGTCCCCCTCCGTCGGGTAAGGATGGCTGGATGTTTGTCTTCAGCCGTCTCGCTGGCGTTCGGTGAGCGCTCTGTTAAGGAGTGACGTGCAGACCTCGCCTCACCCAAAGTCCGCTTTTTCTCTTGCAGAAGCTCCGAGGTGTCAACAAACACAAACCTGATTGAAGAGGCTGTCTCAAATCTTGGTACGGGCCCGTTTGGGAACATAATTTATCTGTCCTTATTGCAAAATAATAAATTACGTATCTGTAAACACGCCCCTTTTGTCAGACCAAAAATACCCTTTGCCTTGTTGCCTTTGAGCAGTATCCTGCATGTTAATTAAATCTGTGGGCTCACGTGTGTGTGTGTTCCTTTAGTGACGGGCACGTCGTACGATGCCATGGTGAACGAAATGATGCTCATGGGCTACGAGAGGGAGCAGGTGGTAGCAGCTTTGAGAGCGAGCTTCAACAACCCTGACAGAGCTGTGGAGTACCTGCTCACAGTAAGAACCTCTGAAGTCTGGAAAATGGGATGTGGGCTTAGTATCACGGAGCTTAGTACCTTCTCAGGTCAGGATCTTTTAAAATGATACGTTTACTGTGTCCATGACACAGTCATACAAATCTTCGACCCATAACCACCTCCAAGTTGCCTGTTGAATAATCCGAATTCTAAAAAGTGTGCGTGGCATAAAGTAACCTTAATTCTTGCATTTTGTAACTTTCCCTCAAGGGTATTCCAGGCAGAGATTCAGGCCTTGCTGCCGGACCACAGGCAGTGGTGCCTCCGGTGAGTCTCCAGTCTGCACCCATAGGTGGTATCCGTCTTCCTGCCAACATCAGCTCTTCCCCGAGTGCTGGGGGAGGTAAGTGACCCAAACTATCCCACTTAATTCAGCCTTTGACTACTGCTTAAACGTCAAATGTTGTCCTTTCAGGCAACCCCCTCAGTTTCCTAAGAAACCAGCCACAGTTCCACGTGATGCGCCTGCTGATCCAGCAGAATGCCGCCCTGCTTCCGGCCCTGCTGCAGGAGATCGGCAGGGAAAACCCGGAGCTGCTGCAGGTGGGGAAGGCCCTCGACGCAGTGCTGACTGGATGAGTTCATGGTTTAAGCTATCAGATCACTTCAAGGGGGGGGGGGCGGGGGGGGCATTTAGGGGGCAGGTGTTGAGTTGCATTACGGGATTATGGGAATTTGAAGGATCCAGCAGGTTGGAGTTTGATCAATACTAGGGACTAAAAAGTAAAGCTCTTTTAAAGCTGTCTCTTGTGAGTCCCCAAACTGCATAGGAAAAACAAATGTATTTTGCAGTGTTAGTAATTTTTATATATATATATATAATTTACAACAGTTTGTATGCCTCCACAGTCAGAGGCTAAAACATGAATTTACTCCTGTAGGCGATTAGCAGCCACCAGGAGCAGTTCATCCAGATGCTGAATGAACCCAATCCAGAGGCCGTGCCGGCAGGTGGCGGAGGCAGAGTGGGGGGAGTCGGAGGGGTAGCAGGCGACACACCCGGCGGGAGTCACATGAGCTACATCCAGGTCACGCCACAGGAGAAGGAGGCCATTGAGAGGGTGAGGCGGGAAGCACCACGCTGTCCTGGAGTATGATGCACAACTGTGACACTGAGGCCGAAATAGTCACTTTGATTTGGGTCTTCCACGTTGAACACAAAGCAGAAACTATCATTTGCTTATTTAAGCATTGTTTGGCTAATTTGCAACTGTTTTCTCTCCAATTCCAGCTAAAAGCTTTAGGATTCCCAGAGGGCCTTGTCATCCAAGCCTACTTTGCGTGTGAGAAGAACGAGAACTTGGCCGCCAACTTCCTTTTACAACAGAACTTTGATGATGATTAAGTTCTCTTTTTGCCTTCCTCTACTGTTTGATTTGCTAAATATGTGTACAAGAAGCCTACATTTCCAAAAGAAGAAACAACAGATTTATTCACTACTTCTATGTTGACCTTTCTTAACACTGGATGATTATCAGCTCACATCAGTTCACAATTTAAGTACTATAACTTTGCATCAGAAATTACCTGTGTGCTTTTGATTTTCTTAAATTTTAGTTGATCAATATGGTTTGCAGTATGTCACATTCTAAGTGAGGTTTGTTCAGGATGGATCTGACAGTATTCATGCACTCTTGCTCTTTTTTTTTTTAAAGTATCGCAGATTTGAAAAAATAAAAGTTGTGCACAATGTTTATGCTGCTGTTCTTTTTTTCTATTGTCACTTCAAAAATTTAAAGAGTAGCATATTTTGAGGAAGTCAATTGTGTACAGTTTTGTTTTATTATGATTTGATCCTAGTTTTAATGAATTGGGAAGTCTTCCTTTTTCTGAAATAATCTATTCTAATAAAATAAAATCTACCAGAACCACAGAAAATAAAGCTGTTGTTGCTTTGACACTACAATTCCAAAGGGTAATAATAATTTAAACTACACTAAACTGACCAGGAAAATGTATAGTTTTAACAAGTGTCAACGCACTATTAAAAACTACAGATAATCATTTATTTTTATGTGAACTTGATCAGCCACCATACCTTAGGCTTGTTGGGATATTATTTCTAAAAACATAGATAGGGGCCCAAAAAATGCTCAATTTAGGAATAAAAGCTGCAGTAAAAGAGCCCCGGTGTGCATGAAACCGAACTGACCTACAGGGGGCAACATAGACCGCAAGATGTTGACAATATGTGTAGAATACAAGTATACCAACATACAAACTACATTCATATTAACAGGAAGTTCAAGTGATGCAATAGTTCTTTTGAAAAGCAATATTATATTGTTCAAGTTGCATCTTTGTACTATTTATGATTACAAAGACTTGTGAATTGTTACGTTGCCTTACTGTAATGCAGAATTATATGAACATAACATTATTTCTTTTATGAATAAATGATCTATTTTAGAACAAGCACTCAGTTTGGAAATATCTTTGATCACATTTGAGGAGTGCCATCATCTTTACGTCTGTTACTCCTAGTATATAACATCATAATATACACACAACAGTGTGGTCACAATGTTTTCACTACATCACCATTTACTGTGAGTAATCTCTTTTCTTTCTAACAAACAGTAAGACACACACAGGGCTCACGTCCTCTCTCCGCGGGCTCCTTTGGAGGATTCCATCTTTGTGGAGAGACTCACGCCGCTGGACACTTCCATCAGAGACGAATCAACAACAACAGCACCTTCGTGGGCCGTATTCACCCGAGACCTCCAGTGGAAGTGAGATTTGGTGTCACCTTTGAATAGCAGCCAGGACCAGTTTGTCCTCCCCATTCTTCCCCACTGACAGGTGGAAAGAGAAACCCCCCATGGAAACAGGACATTGTAGGAGTGCTTTTAAAAATGAAAGAAGAAAGAGCTTTTAAACGGCATTATTGGGCAAGTTTAGCCTGCGGCTGCTCGGGTATTATCAGGGGGGGGTGGAGGGGGGGGGGGTGGTATTGTGTGTCCTTTATCGACTGTGAGATATTGCTGCCATTTAAATGTCCTTCTCCATTTCCCTACCGGGGGAAATCGATGATGTTTTCTTGTTCTGCTTTCAATGAGGTGACCACGTAGATTTGGTGCAGCACGAAGGCCATTATGGTTTTCCTATTTCAAATACATTGTATTTTATTATAGTGTAAAATACAAAACAATAACAAAGCATTTTTATTTACAAATGTACAAAAACTCAAGATTATATTACATATTTTGGCTATAAACAAAAGGAAATCTTTGTTCAGAGTTACTCATTCAATACAAAAATATGAATGTCTCATATAAATTATTGCACTTTTGCGACTGCAGTGCATTGAAGATCACCGTGTATAAAGTGAGCTGTTCACCTGATTTAAGTCAGATTGTGGAAGAGGGGTTTGCGAGAAACGCAGAAACAACCATATGGCACTTTTTCATAGTCTTGGATATCCTTTTTTTTTTAAATTGTCCTTAATCTTTGGTACCTTTAATTAACAAAAAAAAAAAATGAAACCTTCTTCAGAGTCACTGAGCACCGTTCAGTATAAATTAACATTGTACCTGAAAATAATGGCATTGCAGGTGAAATGTGTATATAAATATAGATGTATTTATCAATACAGTATTTTAAACAGTGTGTAGTTGATAACAGAGCCTATATGGGCATGTTGCTGGTCTAAGGCCTCTGGAGATGTTTGTCTGTTGCTCCTGGTTTTTCCCTGACAGAAAAACATTTCCAGTTAAAAGTTGTTGGCACCTGGTCCTCCAAGTTTTGTCAGTTAAATAAGACAAATTCCAGTTTGGTCCCTTTCATAAAAGTTGCGCGACGACCGGCTCAGGTCTGTTTGCTCTTGAGGGAGTAACGCTGTCTTTTTTTTTTTTTTTTTTGGGCCGTGAACATCACAGCTTGTCTCGTTGCTTGACATCGGCTTGAAAGGCAAATGATGGTTTTCCAGGTCACAAGTTTTGTTTCCCCGGGTTCTCGCTAACACGTGCTTTGGATTTTTTTTCTTCTTCTTCTTCTTCTTCTTTGTCTTTTTCACCCCTCTCCACCCAAAGTCCCAAAGTCTCACAAGTGTCTCTTCATGTGGAGAGCGAGGTGGTCCGACCTGGAGAAGGCCCGGTCACATTTCTGACACTGAAACGGCCGGTGGCCCGTGTGCTTCCGGTAGTGGCGCGTGAGCTCGTCCGAACGTGCAAACTTCCAACCGCAGCCCTCCCAGTCGCAGTGGTAAGGCTTCTCCCCTTTTGGTGGAAACACAATACACACACACACACACACACGGAGCAGTTAGTGCCGGCCCCCCCGAGGATAAACTGGCCCCAACCTACACTCCACCTGGAGGAGAAAAAGAGGTCCGTCCTGTCCTACAGCTGGCTTATAAACACTAAGCCAACGTGCCTGGGGTTTGTATTTGAACAGGGATCCGTATAAACCTGCGTCACCGCACCTGTTTGGCAGGTCCCCTTCACCAACACCCCCCACCCAGCAAAGCCCCACCACGACTCAATTATTCATTCACAATGCCTGTAATTAGGGCTAAACTGTGAAACCAGCATGAAACGTATGCGTTGAAACGTCGTCGTGGGAGTTCCAAAGGACACGCGCGCATGCCGTTGCTTCATTTCAACGGGATATAAAACCAGGCCCGAACCAAACCCCCCCCCGCCCCCCCCCACCGGGAGACGAACATCTTGGTAAATCGGGAGCGTACCTGTGTGCGTGCGGTGATGCGCTTTGAGGTGGGAGCTCTTCGTGTACGTTTTCCCACAGCCAACGTAGTCACATGTGTGCGTGGCCACTCTCTTCCGGGGCCAGGAGCGCCTGCCACGCTTGGGCTTGGGCTCCTCCGGCAGGCAGTCACCGCTGGAGATCATGAGGGGGTCTGTGGGGTCGAGAAGGTCACGGTCGTCACATGCACGGTGTGTGTGGGGGGGGGGGGGTATTTGCACTGCGTGTGAATGTGCGGGACATAAGAGTCCATTAAGGCAACGGGTCACGCACTCAACGGATAATCACTGCTAATGGGTATGAAGAAATAACTTATTTTCTTCCACTGATAAAAAATAACTTCATGAAGGAAAAAAAAGGAGGTTTGCTGCCCAGGGCTACGGGATGTTGGTCTTTCTCCTTTTGATCTGCCGGTTTTTGGGGAATAATTAAATCCCCCGAAAGCTGTGTGCGCTGCATGTAAATAAACTCGACCGACTTGAGATTCCTGTTGGCTTTTTTTTTTTTTTCTCCGCATTTTAAGCCACTGCTCTCGGTAGCCAAAGAATGCTTCAGCGTGGGGCATAATTAGGAGAAAAAGAGACGTGCTCTGACCTTGGTACTGCAGGGAGGACGGCTGAGGGTAGCCGCTGTAGCCCTGTGGGGAGCCGTGGTGGTAACCCTGGGGGGTTAGAGGCATCTGAGAATGAGGATGCCCCAGAACCTGGTGCTCCCGGCTCAGAGGGTGGTCCGGGGACAGCGAAGAGGATGAGGACAACCGGCCTGTCATGGATCTCCCCCCTCCGCCGGGGAAGCCGTGGAGCTCTAACTGGCACGGCCTCTGCTGCTGCTGCTGCTGCTGCTGGCTCCCTCTGCCCTGGGGGTTGAGGTGTAGGTCCATGGGCTGCGAGATGCTGCACGTGCCGAGGTTCTCCTGCTTTATCCTGTGGCACGGGAAGGACGGCGAGGAGCGCGACGGCGTCGGCTCCGACGCGGCGCCGACGCAGATCTTGCTCACGTTCACGGCCCGGCTGTACTCTCCCATGTCCAGCGTTGTCTTTACCACAAACTTGCCGTGGAGGCTGGTGGGGTGGAGGTACGCCGGGTCCAACTCCGGCCTCATGAGCTCTGCCACAAAGCCTCCGGAGGGCGAGACGTCGCTGATGTCGGGAATGGTATAGAGGAGCTCGCTGGCAGTGCCCTGAGGGGAGGGGAGAGGGTAGGATGAGGAGAAAGAGCTGGGGGAAGGGGACATGGTCTGGGCAGAGCTGCACGCCATGGCGGCCTCCTCTTCCTCCTGCTGCTGCTGCTGCTGCTGCTGCTGCTGCAGAATAGAGTTCGACAGGATGAAGTCGTAGTCCAAGTCCAGGTCCGGCTCCGTCTCTTTCCTGGACATGCCGGGGCTCGTCGTGCTGGTGGCAGTGGGCTGGTCCGGGCCGGAGCAGCCACTTCCGGTCGGCACACTGGACTTAAGATGGGACAGCTCCTCCTTCCATCTCTGGAGGAAAGTTACAGAGGTGTTAAATCAGGCTGCTTGTTGGGGTCATTTATTATAAACATTACAAATAAGCTGTGTACTTAAACATGAGTATAAATACAAAGCTTTGCTTTAAGGAGGAAAAGAAGTCGGTTTTGTAATGGCCAGAGACTATTTTGACAGCTCAGCTGGAGCTCAGTCAGTGTCCTTGACACAGAGCACTTCCTACAATACTGATTATTCTCACGTGCACTGGCAACGAATAGAGCCGGGACGTGTTGCTGGACCCCCCCCCCCCCCTCAGAATAAAAACACGAGTAAATCATAATGTGCATCAAGGTTTGTCTGGGGAGGTGGATGAGTGGGTGGGGGGAGGGTGGTCACACGTGCACTGTTGTCTCCATTCTCGCTTAACCTGCTGGAGAGGCCGATTTGAGCGGGTGCACGCCCCGGCGGAGCGCGGTGCCGCGCGCCTGGCTGCGCGCGTAATAACGCGACACAGCCCCACCGTGTAACATACTGCACCGGTCACACGTGTCCCACCGACGGATCCGCGTTCGCAATAAGAACAAGAACACGCGCTACTCACTAAATGGGCATTCCCGATGGATTTACTCATGACAGTGGGTCCGCTGGCGAACGTGGATATGGATGGAAGAAGCGTGCCACCTAAAGCCATCTCGACGTCATTTGGAGGTTGCCTGAAATATATATATTTTTTTTAAAAAGAAAGAAAACAAGGAAAAAGATTGGTAAATTCCCCACTGTGTGGTAATTCCTGGAACCGCGAGTTACAGTCCACGAGTGGCCATCACTGAGAATGTTGCTGTGGGGAGAGTCGGTCGCGGGTCCACACCTCATCAAGGAGAACCAGGACGCGCAGTCCTCTCCGCTCGGTCTGCTGCGCTGCGTTCAACGTCCCGGGTTTAAAAAAAAAAAAAACTTTCGTCGCACCGCATTCCAGTACGCGCTGCTCTCTCTCTCTCTCTCTCTCTTTTTTTTCCCTTCTTCAATTCATGCAAGACAGTGCGGCGACGTACGGAGGGGAACCCCTCTCGCCTGCTGCCATGCAAGTCGCGGCCTGAACTGAGTGAGCGCGCACGAGAAGTATCCTTAAATCAGCTGCTGGACACGCCTGCCGTTGCCCGGCAACAAGCTGCAGGAAAACATTTTGGTGCTAGGGGTGGGGGGGAGCACGTGGTTGCGAGGGGCGGGGAGGCCGGGCGCGAGCCGGGGAAGCGAAAGCGGCGAGAGAGAGAGAGAGGGGGAGAGAGAGAGAGAGATGGGGAGAGAGAGAGAGAGAGAGAGAGAGAGAGAGAGAGAGAGAGAGAGAGAGAGAGAGAGAGAGAGTTTGTTTGTATTCATAGCAACGGGACCTGTCATCGCCGCTGCTCTACCTGCGTCTATCTCTCCATCACACTGAATAAAAATTCAAATAAAACCGGATCCCACGTCGCCGGTCCATCTCTTTGCTCTACTTGTTACTCCGCCAGCGATAATAGTCCAGGGCAATTATTTCGCCACAACTCGAAGGCAATTATGCAAAGTATTGTTTTTACATCACATCGCCGGATTGCAGCAGGAGTCACCACCCACGCAAGGCATGCACCCACTTGCAAAGCACGATTATATTATTTTCAAATAGTATTATTATAAAGGCAGAATGTTGTACTTTTACTGTTTAGGGATATGGTGGATGTGGCAGGCACCACAATAAGCCTTTTACTTCTGCATTATAGACGAATTGTATTAAGAAAAGTCCAAATTAAACAGGCTTAAATCCTTAATTGTCTTCTTGAAAACGTCATGCTAGGAAGATTCATACGTGAAAATAGGTCTAATCTGTATTATAATCCACGCATTGGCTGCTGTGTAACATTTGACTTTTCCTGTCTTGACACAGGTGTTTAAGTCATCAATTTTTATAGAAAGCAAACCCAGTAAAGCCCTTATTAAACGTTAATCTGGCGCCCTCGCCCAATAAACAAAAGAAGCCAGACAATAAAGACTTCCCCATTTAAATTCTCTATGAAAAGAAAGAAGAAGAAGAAAGAAAAAAAAAAAAAAAACCACCTTACCTGGGAAAATGAAAACCGTGTTGGGTTTGAGTCGGGTTCAGGCGGTGTTTGCTCAGAGCTAGCGAGCTAACAAAAAGCTCCCTCTCCAGCATAATTAGACACATTGACTCAAGACTTGAGTGCAAGAGCAAACAAAGCGCCTGCCGCTGTTCCTGCTGCTTCAGGATCTTGTCCGTTGGGCATGTCAACACACTTGACTTGAATATCTCCATTCTAAGAGGACACGGTTTTGTGGCGTCTTCATTCACTGGTTTGCATTGCATTTTTTTTTTTTTTTCTAGTCGGCAAACAAAAAACGGTGGGAAAAAAAAATAAAGACAACAATGGAACTTTACAAATAGAAAGCGTATCCTGTTGGGCCTCTCGTTATCAATTGTTTGGTTAGATTGAGAGTCTTACTGTTAATAAATCAAACAGTATTACCTGTGCTTCTTCCATTGTGTGGCTATAATTGATGACTGTAACCCTAACAATGTTTGAACTACCTGCCTCGTTCTTGGAGGCCTGCTGCCTTTACAGCAGCTCGGAAACACAATGGCAGCGTCATAGCCGCCACTCTTTATGGTGGGAGATAATGGTTCGGGAAAATGATCCGGAAAAAACAAAAGCTGGATTTTTTTGAGGTGCAATAATGTCAGAGAGGTGAGGTATAAAGGATGGAAATAAAGGGAGAGAAGACGACACCGCTGTGTGCTTTTGTGACACAATGAGGTCATTTTAATTTATGTAACTCAACCCAAACCCTTGCGTGGGATATGAAAATGCAACATTTACAGTATTGACTAAAAGCAGCTCTGAGAATACCAAAGCTGCAATATGCATCATTTAAAGTGCCTATGACTGACGTTTCAAGTTTTCAGTTGAGCAGATGGCAATCTGCGGTTAAGCTAACATTAAAAATCAAGATTAAACACAGGTGATAGTATGTAAAGTACGAAACTCAACTGCACAGCTCTCGAGCTTTTGGTCTCTTCTCCTCTCTTGTTGCGCATGCGACTGACAATGGTTTCCACCTCGGAGAAGTTCCCCCTCCTGGAAAGCACCCAAGTGAAAATGAGTACCAGCGGATCATAACTCTCGATATTGAGGTTTTCAGTGCTCTCTTCCAGATGCTGTTCAGTAATTAAAAAATAGCTTTCATTCTTGTCCTAATTCTCGAAAGCCGAGTCGAGCTTTTTCTCATTCTCCGAGCTGCACGTCCCTCCACTCCTCCTCACGTGAGCTGTGAAGCAGTGATGGGATGTATGCAGGAACCTTTTGTTGGCGTGAAGCTAAAGAAGCACTGACCACCGGTGACAGTATTTCTGTTTTAATTCACAATTACAAACATCTCTTTTTTTGCCTTTATATTTGTGACCCACATCTGTTCAAAACTCATGCACTAATATTCAGGCATTCCAAATTCACAATGAACAACATTCTATTGATCCGATGTTCTATAAATATTAAAGATTTATAGCTTTGGCTTGAGAACATAAATGTCGATTTAAAGTCCATAGTGACATCTTCACAGTGCCAAACTAACCAAAGATATCCAAAAACACTTGGGGTATACTACTGTATGACTGAAATGATGAATACATTATACAAAGAGTCAGAGATTCATTGACTCGTTGAGTCACTGTTTCATCTCTTAGGTTTCTGATTTGTTTTACGTCGTAATGTCGGCATCTTCCGCTGTACATCTTCTCATAATCCCAAACGCTCTGTGATCCAAAATCACCCGACGTGGAGTCTTTACACCCAACGGACCCTCGCACTCAAACCATCACAGCGAAAAGAACTGTCATAAACATTCATCAACATTCGTGTGTTTGTTTCCCAATGCCGACACTTGAAGCCGTGTGTGAAGCGACGCGCGTGTGTGTGTATGAGGTCTGAGTCGGTGGGATGTGTTGGGTTCGGACAACCCAAGCCAAAGGTGGCCGCAGCCCGTCAGCGTGCCGGTGTGGCGCGGTGGTCGTGGTCGCGCTGCAGGCCTTGAAAGGGGGATTAGGGAGAGGAAGCAGAGAGAGGGAAGTGAGAGCTCCTGCCGGGCGGCAGGCTGTCCAGCCTCTGCCTGCCCCGGGATTCCTTCGCGGCCTTAAGTATGCCGGTTATTTTTAACCGCCGACGTAACAGGGACAAGCGCCGCCCCCCCTCTGTTACAATATTTCCTCTCTGTCAGGAGGGGAGGGGAGGAAATTGGAGGGTAGCCATGCTTCCTGGTCTTGTGGTGCAGCTCTCAGAGACAGAGGGGAAGCGGGGGGAAGAGCGAACGAGGGAGAGTATTAGGGAGGTTGGTTGGCTGCCTCGTACCATTCACCCGGCCACGTGTTCACTCAGCACCGCCTTTCCTGCAAAGCCCCCCCCACCCCCACCCCCTCAGCTGGCCAGATGAGGCAAGTCTGGTCTAATCTGGCACTCGGACGTCAGAAGCAGAGAGGACCGGGGCCGTGATTGGCGTGCTGTGGGTATACGGCACACGGAGCAGACAGGAGGGGGTGGGAGGACGGCCCCCTGTGACGTCAGGCCAGGGTCCCGCCAGGATTAGAAGCCTCTAAAAAGAAGAGGCCTGTGACCGAGCCGCCAGAGAGCCCGGAGAAGACGTGTTTCTCCATACGTCTGACATGGGAGAACCAGGGACTTCCCATGAGCTCACCTTGAGAGTCCGGGCTGGTTAACCATCGGATGTTTGTCCAACTCACATGAAATAACTGGGTGAGAATGTGGTAATGTTCATGTCGCTGAAGTTCCATCAAAGCTTCAATGTTACTGATTGTTTGGGGGACTTTTGGGGGAGAAATTGGTGAAACACAAGATTCAGGACTCTTGTTTGGTTTTGGTACCC
Source organism: Pungitius pungitius (assembly GCF_949316345.1). NCBI lineage: Eukaryota > Metazoa > Chordata > Actinopteri > Perciformes > Gasterosteidae > Pungitius > Pungitius pungitius. The sequence goes on along the minus strand of NC_084917.1, from coordinate 4,981,733 downwards.
ATGGGTACTGCAATGGTAACCCAGTATCGCCCCTATGTTGTATTCACCCAATAAAGGAGAATTTGGATGTTTGAGTGCAGTTTCTGGTGGTTTAATCACTCAAACTGTGCTTACAAAGTCAGAGTTCAGGTAAACTATGATTGAAAAAAAAGGGTTCAGACGAAGGTATGCTTCAGATCTTTGAGCCTAGTGATGAAATAAAGTGCAAATCCCGGCAAATTCTCAAAGGAAATGTCTAAATTCCGGCCGGGGGGGGAGGGGGGGGTTTCAACTCGCTTGCTAATAGCTTATTTATTTGACAACCTCAAAGCGGGTAGTGTAAGACATCGGCCATAATCGTAATCTTGTATTTTTTCTAAACGTGTAAGCTTAGCAACAAATTACCAAACCCCCTCAATCAGATTGGTTGTGCTTTGATATACACTCACCGGCCACTTTATTAGGTACACCTGTCCAACTGCTCGTTAACACTTAATTTCTAAGCAGCCAATCACATGGCGGCAACTCAGTGCATTTAGGCCTGTAGACATTGTCAAGACAATCTCCTGCAGTTCAAACCGAGCATCAGTATGGGGAAGAAAGGTGATTTGAGTGACTTTGAACGTGGCATGATTGTTGGTGCCAGAAGGGCTGGTCTGAGTATTTCAGAAACTGCTAATCTACTGGGATTTTCACGCACAACCATCTCTAGGGTTTACAGAGAATGGTCCGAAAAAGAAAAAACATCCAGTGAGCGGCAGTTCTGTGGGCGGAAATGCCTTGTTGATGCCAGAGGTCAGAGGAGAATGGCCAGACTGGTTCGAGCTGATAGAAGGGCAACAGTGACTCAAATAACCACCCGTTACAAGCAAGGTGGGCATAAGAGCATCTCTGAACGCACAGTACGTCCAACTTTGAGGCAGATGGGCTACAGCAGCAGAAGACCACACCGGGTGCCACTCCTTTCAGCTAAGAACAGGAAACTGAGGCTACAATTTGCACAAGCTCATCGAAATTGGACAATAGAAGATTGGAAAAACGTTGCCTGGTCTGATGAATCTCGATTTCTGCTGTGACATTCGGATGGTAGGGTCAGAATTTGGCGTCTACAACATGAAAGCATGGATCCATCCTGCCTTGTATCAACGGTTCAGGCTGGTGGTGGTGGTGTCATGGTGTGGGGAATATTTTCTTGGCACTCTTTGGGCCCCTTGGTACCAATTGAGCATCGTTGCAACGCCACAGCCTACCTGAGTATTGTTGCTGACCATGTCCATCCCTTTATGACCACAATGTACCCAACTTCTGATGGCTACTTTCAGCAGGATAATGCGCCATGTCATAAAGCTGGAATCATCTCAGACTGGTTTCTTGAACATGACAATGAGTTCGCTGTACTCAAATGGCCTCCACAATCACCAGATCTCAATCCAATAGAGCATCTTTGGGATGTGGTGGAACGGGAGATTCGCATCATGGATGTGCAGCCGACAAATCTGCGGCAACTGTGTGATGCCATCATATCAATATGGACCAAACTCCCTGAGGAATGCTTCCAGCACCTTGTTGAATCTATGCCACGAAGAATTGAGGCAGTTCTGAAGGCAAAAGGGGGTCCAACCCGTTACTAGCATGGGGTACCTAATAAAGTGGCCGGTGAGTGTACGTTTTTGTGTGGCTTTTAAAGCGGCAGAGTGCTTAATGAAAGAGATGCTGTGTGTACTCTGTGGCCACAGGGTACGAGACAACATGACGTGAACATGGAACAGAACTCCTGCGGTACTTTAATCACATTTACAAATGCAGCTTCAAAAGCGGGTCATCTGGTTGAATATCAGTCTTCGGCATCTGTCGGCCATGAACGAGATCCAGCAATCAGCTCTCTGATATGAGTTTTCAAAAATGTCTGTGCACAAGACGAACAACAGACAAAAGCGTCGGGGAACCTTTACAGTTCATCGCTCCGTACAGTTCAGCTAATCAGCGACTTAATAGGGCTTTTTCCTAATAAGATAAAGTGATTTATCTTTAAGATCTTTCCACTACTCTGTCCCCCTGCCTTGTGTCTACGGCTTGTAAAATCTATTCCAGGGCAACATGAGCTACAGAACAATCTAATTTAACACAAACCGTTTCAGTCACGCTTGTACAATAAAAAAGCTGAAAGTGAATTGGCTCTCAGTAACCCGAGACCACATCTTTACAATGTTAAAGAGGTTCCTATAGAAACATACGAGTACGAAAGTTTTTCTCCATTTCTCCGCGTGAGTATCAAACCACCCCCCCCCCCTCTCCCCCCACATCCCCCCCGCTGCTACACGGCAATTACCGCAATCACCAGCATTCTCCGACCTTCCTCTGCGCTCTCGACGCTCTGCTGCTAGACCTTGGCCGTCACATTTTCACATAACCCTTTGATTTGATCTGTGTGTTCGTGAGACACGCTGGAATTTTCGAGATGCGTTGTTGACATAGGAGGCTCGCTTCGGGGGACACGTAGCCTCACGGCTTGTGATCCGCGGAGCTTTAAAGGCTGCGTGACATTGCGTTTGGAATGTTGAGCGTCTGTAATGTGAGTTTTGAGCTCTCTAACAGATTCAGTCAAAGCACAAAAATGGTTTCAATGGACAGCTTTTACTACAAAATGGCCTACACGTGATCCGCAGACAAAATTCATGGGGTAATTGTTGTCAGATTTCGGGGGGTACTGGCCTCTGATTTCCTGAGAAGGTGTGGACTCTCCTGTTTTCCCTCCGGGAGCGGGTTGGGAATTTTGTGACCTTTTTTTCCGAGGGATCGCCGCTTTTCAGGTCCCGGATTGACACCGTGGAAAAAATGCCCCGCAGTCAATGCAAAACCTATGGAAATCTAAAATGACGCTGGTTGTTCTGGATATCATCACCTATAGGCGCCGCAGGATAATCCATGGTTAGTAGGAGAGAAACACCCGCCGCTTGCACCAGGGAACTGGAACAATCTGCTGTGCAACAAGAGAAGGGAAAACGTCAACGTCACCCCTGTTTCTCCAACCCTTCCCACGATGTGAACTTATTTAATATTCAGGCATAAATCTGCGAGTAAGATGGCAAAACTTTGGAATGGTTCAATAAAAGCCGAATGTTGTGATGGATTGAGTGGAGAGAGACGTGGAAAATGAACGTCAGAACAGCTCGAAGCTGAAAGTGACTTTATTTTTTTCTTACTCGGTACCACATTAGTTTTCCTTCCGCGGTGCATATATATCCCCGGTAATAGGCAAACAACTTTTATGGCGACATTTTTACGCCAAGTGTCCATATCAAATCAGGAATGGCACGTTGTGGTAACCTTAATCAAACTACAAATCATTTCAGACTGATTGTCCTCCCTGGAAGGCTGAGGAAAGAACGATACTTGACAGGGCCAATTTGAAGTGATCGCCTCTCCAGTCTGACGTTTTATTGACATCATGCTGAGTCTAATCGAGGGGGGGGGGGGGGGGGTTCAGTTAACATGAACCAGATGGGCCACCGGCTCACGGGCGAACGAACAAGCTCCCTCTCTCCCTCTCTCCCTCTCTCTCTCTCTCTCTCTCTCTCTCTCTCTCGCCCCTATTTTGGCTCGCTGAAACGCTTGACAGTGAAAAGTCATAAAACTGACCTGTTGGGTCAGATTTATATTCATTGTACGAACCTGATGCCATTTATCATAAAGATACTTAAAGCTGGCAGCGGAAAGTAAGTAGTGAAAGCCTTATCTTTGCATGTTCAACGCCACGGATATATGGAGTTTGGGTTATATATGCTTATTTTATGCAAAATATGTCACTGCTAAACGGCTGTTAAGTTAAAGACGGCAAACAGTGGAGCAGCCTAGCAGCATGTCTAAAGCAGACTAATTCAACTGGTTAATTAAAAAAACAAAGTGGGGAAATCAGCCTTTTATGTGGCGGACTATTGAGCTGTGCAGGATGGCAGGTTCATCATCTTTGACCTGCGCTTAGCGTTCTGTTTCCAGTGTGTATGCTAAACTAAGCTAAGCGGATTTACTGCTAGCATATTTTGCATATCAGCAAATAACACGCATTTCCCCAAATGTTGGTTTGCACAGAGAGTTCATTACACACATGGGTTCAATGACTCTGTAAAGGAAACCGTTACTAGTGAAATAAGTTCAAGTGGATTTCTTTAGAACCCAAATGGCAGATTTGCCACATCAGTTCGGCCCTTTTCCTTTGCAGGCATTCTTGAAAAGACATCAGAGACTTTATGATCTCATACCAACTGCGATCAATAGTGCACTTTCATAGGCATTACGGTGATTTCGCCAAATGTTAATGACATTCATGACGAAGCTCGTAGACTATGGTGCTATAATCAAATAGTGTGTTTTCTTGTCCTGAGAAGTATTTCCAGAATCAAATTAGGATTCAATGCTCATAAACATGACAAAAGCATGGTAGTAGTTACAGCTTGGCCAGTGGAACTACACATAAGCCTGTTTGAACATTGAACAGTGTGCTTTCCCACACATTTTATGTATTATATTCTTTGGTTGGAAACCGTTGATGTGTGAAAAAAATAAGTAAAGATGCATCTTGATCCGGGTCACATCAGCTGTTTAACACAAATACTGTCACCGAAAGAATGCTGTGTTCTCATGATAACGGTGGTTCAGCCTTAACAAATATTTGATCACGGTCACTCTTTAAAGGAAAGGAAAAATAAATTTAGCAAACCACAAATTTCCTCATTGTGACCTGCGGTACGTCCGTTAAGTGGAATGTTTGCTGTTGGAGGAGATTGTGAGTAACTGTAGCAGCTCATGCAAAAGGCTCCAACTCTGACCCCTCTTAAATCCATGAAATGACAGGCAATCAGATGCCATTGTTGACAAATGTCAGTTGATGGTCCATGGTAAGAAACATTTTGACATTTTGCTGGTCATTACTGCCAGTTTTTAAAGTATAACTTTGCTGCTAAGTTGCCAAGTTTCCTGTGAGAACTCAGCAAATTAGAATTTGAGGAGAAGCCAGTTTTTGTTGGAGGAATCCCTTCTCATACAACTGTATTTTTTTTTAAATGAATGCTTTATTCAGCCGACGGATAATTATCTTTATTATACAATCAAACCTTTTTTTTCGCCCCCGCTTTATTACAACGTAAATGTTTTGCGAGCTTTTCCAACGATAACCTCAAGCCACGAGATGTTTTTTAAGAGCACGACGCGCGACTCGGGCGGCGGTCGTGTTTCTTGACTACGTGACCTCGCCGCTTTACGGACGCTCTCCAGCTCGTTCCACTGCCCCCTCCGATGCCAAGCTGCGGGGACGCGTGCCCGTTCACATGCGCGGCAGACGTGAGCTAGCTGCATTCTGCGCCGAGGAAAATGTGACGCCGGGGGCCGACGTGTCGGCATATCGCCGAAGCGCCACAAAAGGGCCAGTGAGAGGCCCCCGGGGCGCGTCAAAACGCCATGTTGAGCGTATGCGTGCGCACACTCTCGCACTCCCTGGAGTCCGAACGCCGAGGGTCGGAAAATACAACTTTTTGTTTGTCTTGGAGTCTTCGGCACCAGTGTCGCCACATTCACATGCGGCCAGAAGAAGTCATTAAGCTATTTAAAACGCACCCGAGTTCCCAAATAAAGGGCTCATTCAGCGGGCCTTGTCTTAGTTTGCTTAGTTTTCTGTAAGCAACAGCGTGTCCCACTGCTCACACACACACACACACACACCAGGAGCTACGAGTATTCTCATTTACACATTCTGCATGTGCATGTGTGTGTGTGTGTGTGTGTGTCTGTCTGAAAAGACACGCATGAATGGAGGAGCAGCGCATTGTACACCGTAGAAAATTATAGTTTAGGGTGTTAGTTTCCCTCCCGTGTCACAGACCTGGGAACCACCGCAGGGAAGCTATTTTTAGAGCAGCTCATCGCTGTTTCTTTTGTTTGATTGTGAGGGTAAATGCTAATGGCGGTGTGCTAACATGCTCGTAATGAGCTGCCTCACTAACTTTGCGTTGGAGGTATTTTGTCATAAGCCAACACTATTAGACAAATAGAAAAGGTTGAGACACGACAGGAGTTTCCCAAAGTAATTTCAGTTAATCCTATAGGAGCCATGACAATTGACATAGTAGTTTATTTGACAACCTGCCACTAGCCCCCAGCTAGCTTGACTCTTAAGAAAGGCAAGAAACACAATTATTTAGCACAGCTTTAGCTTTGAAACGAATCCTTAATGCGCTCTCAATAACCCTGACGGAGGGGATGTGCTCTCACTTGTGTTTTTACCTCAGAATAAAGGGGGTTTCGATCGTTTGTCTTGTCCATGACCGGTCTAATATGACACCCCTTGAATGTAAAGGACACCTGCGATTCTAGAGGAGTAACTGATTATACTTCAATATACAAGATTAATTTGACTTTTTCCCTTCTTATTTTCACCTTCTTCTCTTATGTTCTTCATGTCTAAATTACAGTAATGTGCACTCACAGCCCTCATCAACACGTCCGCCACGACTCGTAATGGGTTCCATAACAAAGACTCCAGATTGTGCAACTGTCCGTCAAACCAGCCTATTTTGTTCTGCGCACTATTTTGATCCTTCGCCACAGAGTTGCCGAGGGAGGACCCTCCCCTCCCTGTGACTCATTCGAGTGTGTGCGTAAGCAGCCGCTGCTGACCCTGAGGGTAGTATTCCATTACTCCTACCCTTATTATTGTCTTCGCCATCCTCATCATCGCTGAGGCTGTACCGTTGGCTCCCTTTTGCCAGGCTGGTGTCAATAAAAAAAAACGAAAAACTAAACTAGAAAGCATCTCACTGTGGCAGCCGGGCTTGGATCTGAATGTAGGCAATTCATCTCCAGGATTTAACTGTTTACTTCCCCCCTCCCCCCCTCTCCCTCTCTCCCTCTCTCTCTCTAATAGTGAAACTGAAATGAAAAGCGCTACGGTCAATGCGAGGTTAAAGAAAAGTGGTGAAATACAGGAGATGATAGAAATGAGAAGTAGCAGAAGGGAGGAACGAGTCTTCTGGAAAATGGGGGCGATGGAGGAGCGGTGGGGACCGAAGCAGCAGAATGGCAGGCGGCAGGTGTTTTAGACGTAGTAACACGACTGTGGGTCAAGGGCTGATCTTCGCTGAAGGAGGAGGGGGGGTGGGGGGGGGGGGTTTCCATTGAGTTCAGGGTCTCTGTAGTATTATGTCACTCCTACAGCCCCATTAAGCCATAATGAGGGTGTTACCTAAAGCATAATGTCACATCGGACACTGCCAGCAATGCTATTACGCTTGGCTCCACCGAGTATCGATGCAGTCACTCTATCAGTTTGTCCACTTGAACAAACTGCAACCGAGTAGTGTTTTTTAAAAGAGAAAAAAAAAAACGCGGCAAAGGCTTAACTTGACTTTGACGGCTCAAAGTGGCGGCACCCATCCAGCGAGCACGGAGGCATCAGGGACCACGTCACATGCCATCGTGAGAGAGAGAGAGACAGAGAGTAAATATATGTACTTGACGATAGTGTGCGTGCTGATCTGGTGGTGTACACACCCTCTGCCCACAGATAGGAGAAGCCTTTTATCTTCAACTGTACACACAGCGGCTCAGGAACAGTGACCGGGCAGAAAAAACAGCAGCACTGAGCAATGAGAAAAAAAAATGCTGATGCAGCATCTTCGGTGAATACGGAATTGATATCAAGAATTGAAGATATGGTAAAGTTGTCCTCGTCTTTTCACCATACTAGAGATCTGTGGGGATCCTCTACTTTTCACCTTATGTGTTGAAGTGATTTTATCCATTTGCTCAAACATGACCAAACTCAATTAATTTTGGATTCCTATAAAAACAAAATTAGGAGTATAAAAATAGGGCGAATAAAGGAGCAAAGCAAAAGTTATAAAAACTCACCAGTCACACATTAAACCTGTTTACAAAGATAGATGTTAAATGCATTGGCCACTTGTCATTCCTTACCTAAATGCCAGCTTTTTTTCCCTCTGTCCCCTGCAGCCATAATGTCTCTTATTCAGCTCCATTTTTTTTTTTTAAAAAGGTTCCCTTCTCCGGGGCACCGGGGCCTGAGCCACAAAATGTGAGCAACAGAGACAGTTTTTGTTTGGTGACGTGGAGCAATTTGATGCTTATCGCCATTTCTGCCCGCCACTCGGTCTCCTCTCCACGTCGCCGTCGTCTACCGTGCAAAGTGCTGCGGTTCATTTTTTACCGTTGAGAAACCACAGAGCGCTAGCCTCGTCGCGCAGGTCATCAGATACGGCGCGGTGACAAAATGCACCTGAGGAGCTTCTAAAAGGGCCCATTTATGTCTTTGCCCCCCCCCCTTTCCCCTCCTCTCTGTCGGGAAACAACACGAACAACTGTGCTCGGGGCCTAAAATACACACGGGCCACATAGTCATTGGCGGCTAATTATCTAGCGTGCCGATACGGTACAGAGGCAGCGTGGTCATTTACAAAACATTTCCTGTTTTGAGTTCACGGATGCTTTGATTGATAAGCACAAAGACACCGTTTCATACGTTTCATACGGTCAGAGATCGCAGGCGCCTAATTCCAAAAGCGAGAGCTGTGGGAAGGTGTCACGATGTGATACCGGCTCATCTGAAGGGAGATTTTATCCCGGCTCTTTCTGGTGGCGAAGTCAGTTGGGTTCGATGTGGTTTACGGATGACGTTTCGTCCGACAGCATCGAAAGGCAAAAACGTGTTCGTACACGCACTAAAAAAAATGGCCACGGTCTGCCGTCACAGCCTCATGGTGGCTGCATCAAACTGCCCCACGGAGCTCTCTCTCTCTGTCTCTCTCTCTTTCTCCAGGAACTATGCATTTCCTGTCCGTTTCATGTTGTCTTGGCGCCACGGATCACAAAAACGCAGACTATGCCCCATGCACGCTAAGTGGCGGAAGTGACAGCAAAACAAAACCAAGAGTCCGGGCTGCTTCTGTGGCGCTTCGCTGCTGATGGTGACAAAGATACCGATGTAGCGCAGATTCGTCCGATTAGGTGTATGTGCTACGTTCCATCGCGATCCAAACAAGTGTTTCACAAGTGTTTCACAAACAAAATAAGTGATAAAAACTTGAGAGAGAAGCCACAATCATTCCATCTGTCTTATCTTTGCACAACGAAAACTGCATGAAGTGGGCCTGCCAGTCTGATTGTTGGTATTATCAGACAGCAATAATCCCCCCCTAACCCTAACCCTAACCCCCGAGGTGTGGCGGGAGGTGTGTCGGACGCCGTCAGAGGATCAAACAAACCCTTTGTTTGAAACATGACCCTACGGCTAACCTACATGCAACATGTCAGGGATCTAATGCAACATCGATTTTAAGAGCGCTGCAATAAAAGCGAAAATCTGGGACGCTTATCGTTCTTTGTCCAAGGGTCAACTTTACGTTGTATTAGTCGTGCTGGATTAGGACACAAGAGCGGCCCAGATCCAATTGTTCCCCCCCCCCCCCTGTGGCCCGGTGCATGACTTGTCCTCAGACTCAGACCTACTTTCACTACATCACAGGATGCACTCAGGAAGGGGGGAGCCGGCTGGAGGCGTAATGTCGGTCACAGGGCGATGACCTCATAACACCGTGCCTTCGGCCCTGTGCTTATGCAACAGACGCCAGCGCCACCCGGATTGATGCGGCTGGAGAGGAAGCGCCGAGGACAGACGGACGGCCTCCCTCCTGGGAGGCTGGGGGAGTCGGGGGGGGGGGAGATGGACCGGGGGCTCAGATCTGATTTCTCAGGAAGGAAAGGAGAAGGGAGGGGAGCGTCGGATAAGAGCGCTGCCATTGCTTTATTTGATCCTTTAGCGAGGCCTGTGTAATGAATGCCACATAGGTGGAGTTAATACACACACACACACACACACAAAGCCTTGCAGGGTTTTATCTTGTTTCTATTGTGTCCAGTAACAATGAAGGGCTCACAGATATCGCATGAAGTAATAAGCTACACTATGGCACATCTTGAGGGGCGTGCTGCCGATTTCGACTTCTACCAGCAGGTGATTCTAAAGCGTTTAAAAAGTCAATCCCTCCAATAGGAAGCTCCCGTCAGCTGAAGGGAAAGGCACAACAAGGGCCTGGCCACGCATTTCTGATTGATGCTTTGGGGACGACCATGCCCACTCCACGTCTCTCGTTCCCTCCTCCATTCATCCGTGATGACGGGGCACTTCGTCTCCACACAGCAACCGAATCTCTGCACCGCTCAGCCTCGTGCCGAGGTTTTGACAGCACGGTGTTGGCGGAGGAGGTGAACGCCACACCCTTCCGGCCACGGATCAACCACCGCCAACCTCCAGTACCTGTCGGCCTCGCCCCCGCGAGCATAAGAGAGGAAAAGTTGTCTTGGGTGGTAATAGGGCAATAGTGCATAACCCCAAAAGGCAATCTTTTGAAGTACGTGATAATTGTTAAGTAGGGTGATAGCATTCTAGTATCAGTTGACCTACATGTTGCAATATTTAATGTCCACAGATGTAAGTAAAAAGGCATCTAAATGCTCCGGTAGGTGTTACGATATTAAATCGCGTTGGTTTGTGTATTCACAGTCAGTCCAAGTATTTATATTGTCAATAAATAACTTTTGACTCTCAGCGTTGAAAATCAAATTAGATAAAATGTAGAAATGACCCGAGTACGAACGTGAACATGAATACACTTGAAACTGAACCTCTGCACTTCAACCTCGGTCATTGTTTGCCTTCATATCCAAAATGCTGGACTAGAGCCACAATAATGAAAGGCATATCACTAACAACTGTATCAGTGAATCGGTGTGTTTACCGTAACGTGTCAGCTTCCGTGTCAGCCGACACTGCACGTAATGAGTAATAAAGTCCCCAAGCTGCAGGGACACACACAGAAGAGCTCTTTTCTCATTCTTCAGTGTGCCGTGCAAAAAATTTGGCAGTTATTTTTTTTTTTTGCTTCATCTTCGACTCCCATCTACTAAAGCCGGGCTTATAAAAGTAAATTACATGTCTATAAACGAACGTTTGTTGGGCCCGTATTTGAAGTTGCGTCATGGCAGCAAAAAAAAAAAAAAAGCTAAATTATGTAACGCACCACCGCGGTTCTCTCAGCTCAACGGCTTTGTGTGGTAAAGCGTGGCGGCTTTTCTGGAAAAGGCCAACAAATAAAAAACTTTGACTTTGAAAATATAACCCAAACCCCCTCAGCTCTCCCCTTTCTGTCAGTAGCTCCTCCCAGCAGACCATCATGTTCTCACACTTCACACAGAAGTCTGCAAGAGTAGGTCATCATACCAATCAAATGAGAACATTATAGGGTTGTTGTACAGTATGTTGTTGTATGTAAACCGTGACGCATCAGTTTCTGTGATTGACGACACTTTACATCTGAATTAGGACAAATTGGTAAACGTTATATTCAAAGCTGAAACCCTAAATTTCTCGTGCAATCTAATCTCATTCTTCAAACGTTGCATGTTTTATTTGCATAGCCAAATATCACACATCCAACATTTCCCTAAGAGTACTTTACTAGACGTACGTCAAAAGACATGCTCGGATACGAATGTGTGCATGTGTGTGTGTTCGCCTATTTGTGTCTATTTGTGTCGGTGCTCCCCAATAAGCAACATAGTCCTGATACTTCAACCTTTTTCAAGTACAGATGAAATCATGAAATCAAGTTTTTTAGCTCTTCCAGTGAAAATATGGCAAATATTACCAAATGTAATTGATCATGCACACAGGAAGGATACTTAAAAATATATGTATAAATGATCAAATACACTGGTTGTGGTGTGTGGCATATCTCCATGGTTACATCTCATTCCTAAATACCTGTGTGTCTCATCTGAAGTTGGCCTACTTTCACCCCCACATGACTCATCATCGACCTGCTATCTGATAAAGGCTCATTGTCCTTTCCTCTCTTTTGAGAAAAAACAAGTTTGTCTACCTGGTTAATGGCTACTGTTGCTCCATTCCTCAAATAAGATCTTACTTCTCATGCGATCGGTAAGGTTTAACTGCGTGTATCATTCCCTGTTGTGACAAGGTTAAATTATGAACAACCGCTGATACGCTCTTATCGCTTTTGTCGACTGCGTGGGAGGTTTGTGGTGCAATTTACTGCCACAAAGAAGCCAACCAAAGTCCAAGATATGACACCGGTAACTCTGAGCAGCCGGAAAAGCTCACTTTGCAGCGACCTGCATACCTCAGACAGAGGTTTCTCTTGCCGTACAATCACTCTGCACTTAGCTAATTGTTACAAAGGGCTCTCTTTGGTATTACAATTTGTTTTCTTTTCATTTTCAGCCATGCAAACATCATGGTTAATGTTGGTCGGTCATTTGATTGATTTGTCTTTCGGATTACCAGGAAAATTAAGCTAAAAACCTTCACGGTCGCCAGAGGATTGAGAGCTATTAACTGTATTTATCTTTATTTTTGACCTACTTGATTGACATGCAATTTTACTTTACTTTCCTTATAGCGCCACCTTTTAACTTGTTATTGCCAAATTCTCGCAAAACTAATGACATTGCCATCCGCCTCAGCTGTGCTCTGTGTTTAAAGCTATTTAGCAAATGGTAGCATGCAAAAAAATGACACCGACCTGCTGAACATCAGCATGTTAGCACCCTCCCTTTTCATTTCACTAATTTTATCCTTTTCCTTCCTGCTCTTCCACCTCCTCCTCCCTCAGCTCCATATTTTCCTCCTTCAGTAGAAACACAATTGTGAGTTACTGTCCAGAACTCTGAATGAGTACAGAGAGCCCCAAAGGATGCTGCATATTTTCACCCTGCCCTAACAAGCACACACACACACACACACACACACACACACACACACACACACATATAACCCCTCTCAGCTCCCTCTCCAATCACCACACCCGCCTGAATGACATCAGCCAGTGATGTCATCATGGGACCGATGCTGGCATTCTGTCCAGTGTAACTTCATCATCAGCATCATCATCATCCCTTGGCAGTGGTGGACGAGCCTCGAAAGGGAGGCAGCTGGATTGTAGCAATTCCTTCGCCCTTTGCACATGTCAGTGTGTTTGTGTGTGTGTGTGTGTGTTTGTGTGTTGAGAGAGAGCAGAGGGGAGGCTAAAAGACGCAACGCCTCTAATTCAAACAATCTGGGCCAGACGCAGCTTGGCTTTTTTTTGGCTCTGCTCCGTGCTGCTGATAAAGGGCTTTCTGTGCAGATTCACATTGTGTTGGTCAATATTTTAACTGCAGGGTAAATATTAAAGTGATGGAACTTATTAAAGAAGAAAAACAAAAAGGAGAGAGGAATTTGAGGCACCAGAGAGGCAGTGTTCGGAGGAAAGGTGAGCGTCCAAGGAAAGGAAGAAGCTGGCACGGACCGGATGGGGCGGCAAGGCGTGCCAGGGCAGGATGGGATGGGACAGGACAGGGAACGGGCGAGGTGAGGGAAGGCGTCACATGGTGGGATGAGACAGGAAAACTGGTGCAGAGATATGATGACTGGTGCAAAAAAAAGAGGTGAAGGGATAGGCGAAAGGAGAGAAAAGGTAAAATAAGATGTAAAAATATTGGATTTGAGGAAGACTGCATTTATTTTTTTAAATAAATATGTGATCCGTGGGGATTGTTCACTACTGAAAGCAGCGCTTCAGTACAATTACAAAACAGGGTTGAACTGCAAAAAGAGAAGAAGAGAGAGAAAAGACAAATGAGAATCCCTTCAAACGACGTGTGCTCTCAGACCCGAGTCCATTCGTTTCTGCTGAGGAGTGAATCCTTCAGGACTGGTTCCAAATATGTAATTGAAACAGCAGTGAATAGGGCATTCACTGGTAATCTGTTTTTGTTACATATGGACATAGTGTGGAAGGAGGATGTGGGGCTCGTGTTTTAACAACAGCGCAGCACAAAGGCATGAGCTTCCTCTCGACTGAACTTAATCAAATCGTGCAACTGTCATTCAGAGAACAGAAAAGAAAGGACATAAAGAGAAGTTCACTGGCTATTTCCCACGGCTGCGCTGAGCAACCTGACCGACTTGATGAGCCTGATCAGCTGGCACGAGTCAACAAGCTCAACTCCAAAAAAATGCCTTAATGACAGGTTGGCTGAGCTCGTGTTACTCGGACTCGCTGCCCCTGGAGGCGGCTCGATCCAACACAACTGCTCGCGGGATGTTGCGCAAGCAGGCCGCAGCACTCTGGCGCCTGCGCGCGTCGAGTGTGTACCGCGGAGAGACGGCCGCACTGTTACAACAACAACAACACACCTGGAGCCCATCGCAAGGACAGGGAGACGGCGCGTGCGAGACGCAGGCCGAGCTGCAGCTGGATTAGTGCCTCGGGCGGAGCGGCCCACCGCGCTGCTTTCAGGGACACGCTCCCTCCACCCTGCTCTTTGCAGATAACAGAAATCCAACAGTCTTTTCACTTGTGAAGATGCTGCACGTCTCACTTTTTTTTAGCTGCAGCACTGGGCTTCAACCAGCTTAGTGTAGAGGGGTGAAAAAAAGGAGGTAAATCTGATTCTAATTTGGTTGATTTAAAATAGACAGTCTTTCTGCAAGAGAACTGTGTGGCTGCCGAAGGGACGACACTTACACCCGAGCGGACTTCAGCGAGGCCCGGAGAGCAGTAATCATGAGTGATGCATGTTTTAGATTACAGGATAATAAAGCACAGTGGAAGAATCCACACTGGATCAATGGCGCTCGGCCGGCTTGCCAAACCGTGTCATAAACCGCACTTTAATTCTGGCTGCAGCCGCCGAGCCACATTCTGATCGGGGGTGGTTTCTAGAGAAATGTTTACCCAAACAAAACCTCCAGCTTCACTGAGCTGCAGCAGTGACGCGGGGAAAGCTCGACATATGACCGACTTTATGTGCGCACGTAGAAGTGTGAGGTCATGTCGGCCTCGTAAGCGCGCCTTTCTCACCAGAACGTGTGCTACGGTGCCGGAAACCCCCCCCCCACCCAAAAAAGGGAATTACAGCCTGGTCCTGCAAAAGCTCAAAGGCATAATTGCTGACACAACTTTGTTAGTTGACTTGCAACACGTTTTTTTTTTTATTCGAGCGTCGTAATTTGCACCCAAAGTCCCTGTTTGAGTTGGAGAGCGAGGCTCAGAGTCACCGCCCAGTGCCATCCGGCCTCTCTGACACGGGCAGCGTGTTAAATATCAGCCGCGCTGCCGACTCCAAACACAAGACATGTGTCAAAATGTCCCTCGCCCCTAATTGACCCCCTAATCACATTTGCCGAACACACAAGCAGCTCAGGGGGGGGGGGGGGGGGGGGTTGGCCCTCCTTATCTCTCCTGAGGGTGTCATGTTCGCTCGGTCTCTCTCGCTCTCGCTAGTGTCGCACCACGGCGCGCACTTGTGTGTGTGTGTGGGTTTTTTTTACGGTTGAGCATCTACTTTTTTGGCACCCGCTTGATTCTCACAGAGAGCCGGGGCAAAGGACTCCGTTGGGCATGACACTTTGATGAAGGTGCTTGCCGGGGGGACGACGCGCGAGGACGGGGATGGGGGTGCAATTGGGGAAGAGTCCAGTAAAGAAAACAGAGCCGGAGGAGAGCGGACACTTTAATGAGAAAGTGTCTAGAGCAATGGACTAAAGATGATTGAGGTTAGAGTTCATGACGGGACTTATTATTGGTTGATAAATGATGACCCCCCCCCACCCTCACCCCCTCTCCCTTCACCTTCTCCAAAAATCTAAACCACGTGTGGCCAAAAGACGGCACTAATGGGGCTCTGATGAGCTTTCTCTCTCTTTGGAAGGTGCATAAAAAAGCCGCCTGGCTGACTTTTATCTCGAACCGCCTCGAGGTCATCAGGCTCATAGAAGCTCCAAGCTCAGTCGGCGCTGAAGGAACGGCCGCCGCTAAAAGACTGTATTTTAAATGGATGGAAGACGTCGTGCGAGTTGAACTAATCTCGTCTCGATCCACGATGTAAACCAGGTGAGAATAAAAGGCAAAAACAATTCATCTAAATGAGCAACGTAGATTCCTGGTGACTTTTTAAACTCAACTTTAAAGAACAGCAGACTGTCGACAGACAAGAGTTAAAGCCATATTATCCTATTAGCTTTTTTCGAAAGTCCAACAAGCAAAAGAACTGAATCACCGGCCTCAACTTTCACCTCCGCTGCGGCTCTGACATCAGCGCTCCGTTAACCATTGAGGAGAATCTGGCAGCTCATATCTGGCTCTAATTAGGAACCAGATATAAGCTGTCAGCGCCGCCTGGAAAAAAGCGAGAAACAAAAGAAAAGTTTGGAACCCAAAGGTCCGTGTTGCAAGGAGAGAGAGAGCGTGCAGTCAACTTTTTCTTCTTCTTAAAGTGTTCTTCATGCCGCTTGATGAGACCCCCAACGCCTCCATCAATTATCCCAAGTGCTCATGAGGAGCTTTAACAATGCAAATAATGTTTTGTGAAAAGAGACAAGTATTAGGATTAGGTTTGACATGGAGCCAATGTGTGTGTGGTGGGGGGGGGGGGTAAAAGGGTCAGAGGTTGGTTTGGGGTACGGTCTTAAACTCGGTCTTAAACTCGGTCTTAAACTCTGGTGACCCCGGGTTGATCCCCGGCTCACACCCACACTGAAAGGTCCCCTTTTTTTAGGAAGTTCTTTTCTCAAGTTTTATCCAAACCGTGGGCCAGGTTTGTCAATTTCAACCGTAATCTGAAACAAATTGTTTTACTATTCCAAAACTGTAATCCTTTTCTTTAGCACAGAACTATGCCAGATTTTTTGATTCATGTGTCCAACATGCAATCTTAATTTAAACGTCCATCCAACTTTGTTGGATCGTTTGCACATAATTACTTTAGTGAGGATTCAGCGAGCAGGCGAGTCCACTAAATGTTTGTTCAAAATGTGTGTCATCCATTACAAACCGGTGACGACAACACAGCTAGAAGAGTTGTTTTTTAAATTTATTTCCTGTGTTATGTAAGACGTCTGAGAACAATGAATGAATCATTTTGAATCCAAATCGATTGTGGTATCTCTGCGGAAGACACAAAATACCAAAAGGTCTCGAGCCACAAGTCACACACATCTCATCATGAACACATTCATGTCTCCCGCGAGACGAGTTGTTTTGGTGCCGCATCATCGGCTCATATTTTTGGCCAGTAATTCAATGCATTACCAAATGTCTGCTTTTCCGGGACAATGTTTAGTTGCCATCTATCATGAAAAGCCAGCGCCACCAACACAGAACGGCACTAAGTTAAAGATGATCAGATGGAAGAAAAGCGGCTCATTGCTTGAGTAAACATGTTGCGGCTCACGATGAGATCAAACCGTTCCATTAGTCCCACACACGCACACACACACACACACACACACACACACACACACACACACAGACACACACACACTCACCTGCGAAAAAACATGCAGAAACGTGCAAAAAACAAGATATTATTAGAGATGGCATTGATACAACATTTACCTGGGTGAACTGCTCTATTGGGTAATATGTACTTCCAGATAAAAAAAAACAGTTATTATGTGGAATTAATGATATTAGATGGATTGAGCAACACAGTCAGCGGCATTATCTCACGTTTTGTTTAGGATGGCTATTGAAAACACTTTAATAGGCTCACAGAGTTTACCCACAGACACTCCAAGTGAAGTTATGATTACTATAATGATATAATGTGCAAAGCACCTCCAATTCCCCCCCCACACCCCCGCTCGACACAGAAAGATTGATGGCGGCCAGTCGGACCGTTCCCCCAGGAATCCTTTGTAACCCTGCAACAATGTTGATATAACAAAGATTCATTACGACTTTTATAAAAAAAATGTTAAAAAAAACTCTCCAATAAGATCGTGAAAATGACGTATTGCCTTTCGAAGGGTACTAATTCCTAATAAGCTGCAATCATTTCCGAGCAATCCGCTCCATCTCAACCAGTTACACTGCAGTAATGTCTTTTACTTCCTTAATGAATTAGCATTTGCAAACAATGATTTTTTTCTCTTTTTTTTACCCTGGGGGGGCTTTAACCACAGGAATCTGACAAACCCCTGCTCATCAATCCTGGTTACATAGCGAACTTCGGACAGCACAAATATAGTTGGAAGCCAACACAAAGTCTCTGTTTCACAAGCGGAGCGTTGTTTGTGTTTACAGCGGTTCCAACGTGTTTGGGCCCCACGAGGGTGAACGATTCGGAGTATTTGTCGTACTGGATTTTTTTGGGAGCCGCTGTTGGATCGACAGCGAAGCGAATCCCGGGATACTCCACATACCGCGCTCGACGCGAAATTGCTGTTCGGCGTCACGCGCAGTGGTTCAATCCAAAAGCGAGATTAAAAAAAGCTGTAAGCGGCGACGGGCCCAATCGTCAGAGGAGTCATCCAAATGTTGATCGGACTCATCACGCGCTTTTCAAATCAGCCCCCCCCACCCCAATCAGCACATTCCCGGCCCGCCGCGTCACCTCGGAGGAGCCGTACCTCTGAGATGAGAAGAGCGCACGCTCCCCTTGGGGTATTTCGCGCCAAGGTCAGAGGTCAAAGAGTCTCGGCTGAGGAATAATACTCGCGACTGACCCAAGGCGATCCCAGATACCGCCAGGGGGGGGGGGGGGGGGGGGGAAGCAGCTCGATCTGTCGCTCGACTGGATGAGCTCACCGGCCCCCCCGCGTGAGGCTATGCGTCTGGAGAACAACTGCTGATTGAGAAAGTCCTTCCACTTTTAAGAGCAACATTCCACATTCACGATTAAATATGTAAAAAAAAAAAAAAAAAACACGATTTTCAGGGGTCGACTTTGTTTTTCGACACCCACGTCCAATTCGGGGGCTGAAAGTTCTTGCAACGTTTGCAACAATCACTGCTGTGTGTGTGTTTGTGTGTTCCAATGTATGTATATAAGGAAAGAGGATAGCGAGATAATGTGGAAACAATCCTTTTTTTCTTTTTTAACAAGCATTCGTTTTTAAGCTGTAAGGTGCTTCTCATTACAACCCGGTACTAAATTAAATTAACGTTGTTTATTTCACGGCCTCTAATTAATAAAATTATAATAATTAATTATTGTGGTAAAAAAATAAGTAAACCGTAAGTTGCACTTTGGTAAGCAAACTAAAGGTGACTAAAGGGGGCAAAATGCGATGTCAGAAGATGACCTTTTATATCACATGTCCTCTTGTTACATACATCTTATTGGTTTATGTGGCTTCAGAGGCAGTTTTTGGAAATACTTATGAAACCACCCAGCTCCTCTGACCTGCAGTCCATCCCTCTACGTCATGTGACATCCCCTTCAGATAAGCCGTCATTCTCAATAAATACTCCATTTCTGGAGGAAATAACTATTTGATAAGCTATTTGATAGGTTGAGGATATTGCCTTTGAGAACGTTTGTTCACAAATTCAAACTTGACTTTTAAACCACCTCGGGGGGGGGGCAGCAACTTGCTGGTTGTGCAGCTTACGTCCAGTCGCACATGGTTGTGTTGAACTGATAAGCCTCAGAGACTTCCTACGGTTCCACGCTGATTAGATTCGTGCCAGAGAAGGGTGCACACTAAGTCGAGGATATCCTCGCCGCGCCCTGCCTCCGGTGCGAGGCCTTCCATCGCTTCGGGGGCCTCAGAACGCCGCTAATTCCACTAAAAAAGACACATTTATTTTAAAACATTCTCTTTCATTTACCACTTGTTGTCCCCCTTCCTTCTCCTTCCCCCCCCCGCCCCCCCCCCCCCCTCTGCCTTCTCTCTGTTTGTCCCATGCAGCGTGTGTCCCCGTCCCAAGGGGCCTTTCTTTAGTGTCCATATGCCGTTGGAATAAAAAAGAGGGGGACGGAGGGAGGAGAGAGAGAGAGAGAGAGGAGGCAGGGCAGCTCAAGCCTCCTCCTGAGGGAGCATCTGCTTCTCTCTTCCCTCTCGCTCACGATGGGCTCTCTTTCTCCGCTCTGACCTCAGACAGTTGAAATACGTCACAGAGGAGGAACGTAAAAAAAAAGCCCAAAACCACTCAGGTCAGCCCTAATTGGCCCGACTCCACCGCGTCACAAACATTTCCAGGTAATTAAAATGGCTCTTCCGTGTAGAGTGGTGTTTATTGAAAAAAAGAATATGGCGCTCTTCGAGACGACCTTAAAAAACATCTCGGGTTCAAGGGCTATGTTGTTTACATAAGGTCAGGGCAGATAACTGAAACATCATGCTGGGGGAAAGGAACGTTTCTACAAATCCAAGCTCATCCGGGGGCCGCCGTGAGAAAAAAAAAAATTCCAATTTCAACCGACTGTTTTGCAAATTGCGATCATAGCCATTCTGAAGGTTTGTGTTGGGATCACTTCAAGCCCCAAAATGAAGAATTATAAGCCTTCGTTCAAGCATTCATTAGATGGCTTATGACACACATGTAATGCCGTTTTCGGGGCAGGAAGATTGATACAAGCGCTCTCTCGGGTTGGCCGGAGTGAATCTCTGGAGTCTGGCAAAGCCACCAGCAAAGAGAAGTCCCTCTGACGCCCGGCCAAGAAATACTTACACGGTGCACGGCCTCCCATAAAACCACCAATCCGAACAAAAAAAAAAACAAGTGGTAATTGTGTAGCTGTTTATTAGTTTGCTTTATAGCTGTTGGAAGGCAAATGCTGTTACTGTTGGACAAAGGCAGCCAGTCTGTGAGCCGGGCTAAGCTAACCCCTACCTGGCCTATCCGTCGCTAGTCTCTGTGAGAAAGTGAGTAGAATTTCCTGCATTTTGAAATATCTCTTTTCCTTTATTGACCATTTTTAATAGGCGGTTTTATTTAATTTCCATTGAACGAATGCTTACAATTGGCGTGACTTACAACAGGTTGACGACAAGTTCATGAGACGTTTCTTGAACGAGGCTTTTGTGTCCTTATATTCCTCATTCCTGTATTCGGGATTATCACACACTGTAAAACAAGCAGTCGTGAATCAGCTATTTATGTCTCGCTGCTGATCGACTCGGCGGTTTCCAGATATCTGTCAATAAACGCGTAGAGCAGCCCAAAGGTTGTGCAGCCAATATGTCCATAAAATTAGCCACGAACCCAGTAAGACTCCCGGGGAAGCCAGTTTTCCATCCTCTGATCCAAAATATGACGGACATAAAATATCACATCTCCAAATGATGCTTTGAGACGTCAGGTGAAATACACCAGACCCGCGTTAGAGGCTGAACAGCTGTTTTAAAAAGGGATCCGGGTAATAGATTGGCCCTCTAAAAAACACAATGGGGGAGAAGAGAAGAATGATCCAAGCACTTATGTCAGAGACGGGGTCTAGGTTAGATTTCTATTTGGGTGTCGGATTTAAAACAAGAGTCATTCAACCCAGTCTCCAAAAAAAGCGTGAAATGGCTACGTTGGTCCACCGTGATAAACGTAGTCATGTTACGTTTTCCCCCAAAATAACGTTACTATGTTACGTTTCTTTTGGCCCATTCATTTACATTGCTTTGCAAATAGGTCACGTGACTATCAAGTTTCCCGGTAGCGAAAAGAAAAACATGGCGGACGGTCAGCATAATCTCCGTGAAAAACACAATATTTTAAGAAAGCATCAGCATTTGTATGCATTTCGATGGCATTTCTAGCGAGAAGTATGCGTTATTCTTTCATAATCTTCTATCAGAGACTGTAGAAGACCTTCCGTTTATTCGTTTCTGCGAAGATTTGAGTGTCCCTTTGGCAAAGCGTGGCTACGCAACGCCTTTAACGGCGCATTATTAAAAAAACACTTCCAGTGGGGGCGTTACCGTAAAGAGGCGTTCAGCCTTAAAGCCACTAATCGCCAAACAAAACAAACTCAAAGCACTCGAATCACATTATGACTTTTTAAACATAAATTCCGTTATTTTTATGAGTTTTCAATGAAAGAATGCATCATTTCCGGGGGTAGGCATGCCCGGGACATCCCGAATTATGGGCAATTTTGATTTGTCCAGCTTTTTGACAGCTCCAGTCCCGACTTCCAATCACAGCCTCCTAAATCAATGACGCGCCTAAAACTCTCGGATCGAACATTACGTCTTGTTTACATGGGAAAGGGGGGCGGGGCTTCGCCCTCAGAGCGGAGCGTCATTTCTCGCTCCACACGTCTCCTCTTTTTACTGGCCAGGAAAACGGGCGATCTATCCCACGTGGGTCTGGCTCCATTCCATTGGCTCTGACGAATCCATAGAGAGGCGGGACTTATAATTTGCCCGGCAAACGGAGAGATTTGAGCTGCATTGCTTCCACTGTGCGTGAAGTGGCCGTGAGGCCTCCACTAAAGTCTCTCTCTATTTGTTCTGCTTTACTCAATAAAAGTAAAACCTTTACAGATATACTGTCCACACACTAGGCTAACATAATGGAGACTTCCAGGCTTCGTCCTTTATGTTTTATGGGGATAAAGCCCCTGTAAGTAGTTTTTTCCCAAGCAAATCTGAGTTTCTTCTTTTTTTGTGTGTCCCATACAAATATCAAAATATATATACTGATTTTCACATCCAAACACACTCACTTATGTTCCCTTTTATCATGACAACAAGAAATTTCAAGATATACCTTTTGCTTTCATAAATCATACAGTGTGTAAATGCCCAGCAGTGTACGGTCCGGGGGCCCCTATCGGGCCACTTGTTAGATGGTTCGATTAGTCTATCACTACTATACTTTGATCTGACGACTAATTTGCACATCATGCTCGTACCGGCATGGCTTCGCCCTTCCCAGGCATAGTTCATCATCTTCCGGGGTCCTATAGCCAGTGTTGGGAAAGTTTACTTTCTACATTAACTAGTTCAAAGTTTAGTTTACAAATTTTAAAAAGGAACTAGTTCAGTTCATAATTCAAAATATTTGAACTAAGTTCACGGTTCCAAAAAATGAACTAGTTCAGTTCTTTTTTTCCATACGTTGCTGCGAGCTATTTTTTTTTTAAATTATTGCCACAGCCCAGAACCACAGACAGCAATTATTTTATCAGTTTTAACACTGAAGCTATGCATCAGATTTAATCTTCTTATCCAATTTGAATCCTTATCCAACCAGGGTTTACATTAGCATTGAGGGGACAGCATTTCCCTAATGATTCTTTGATGCTATGTTGCTGTCTATTCACTCCACACTAGCAGCAGTTGCAGAGTTTACCCCTACACTACATTCTCAAACACATGCTGCTTAAATGGTCTTTTTTAAATAAGGAATTATTAAAAGAAAAACAGGACAGTAATCATTAAGGTGCAAATGTTTGCAAAGAAAGGTCAGATTCCTCCCATCCTCACCGACCTTGTCAGTAACTTCATAAACTCTTTAAAATTATTATACGCCGCCTCTTTGCTACACTTATTAATGCGCGTTTATGGTGTGTTTTCTATAGAAATCTGGTACCCCATTGAACATTAAGCTGAACGAACGCGCCGTTCATAGACACCAGAATGAACGAGAACAGTGACGTTCATCGGGCATTAATACAGTACGTTGAGTTCACGTTCGCCCAAAATATCAACAAGTTTATGAACGCGTTCAGGCACAACACTGTCCCAAAAGGGCCGGGATCGCACCTCACCCAGCATGCCTCGGCCTTCACTTTTTTCACTACAGAGTTTTGTTGCACCCTGTGACTCCGGCGTTAGACTCCTTCGACTGAGTTTTAAGATGGGTTGGATGGGTTACTGACTAAAATTTATGCCCCCACCCCCTAACTGCCTCAGGGAAACTTGTAAATATAATAAGTCAAATAAGTCAAACAAGCAAGTTGTATCTGGTTTAACCCTTTTATTCCTGTAGGCGTTTTTTAGGTCTCATGCTGGAAATTGCATTTACACACTAAAACTAGGATAACGCATGTCTGATGATAGTGACAGTGAGTCTGTCGATCAAGATGAGGATGGAGACATAGTAGAGGTTGAAAATCCTCCTTGTTGAACACCCCACAATACATTCTGTGCTCCCTCTGGCATAACATTTCTAATGATATCATGTCCCCCCCTTCAGTATTTTAAGACATTCTTCAGGTTATTGTAGGCCAGTTGAATGTGTATGCCATAAAATTTGACACAAACAAGCCCTTTAAGTTTACATGTTTTGTATGTGGATTTTGTACATACAGTGTTGGTCATTTCATTTCTTTGTTTAATATTTTTGAATTTATGTTTGAATCCATTTGTGGTTAATGTGCTCAAAATGCACTACTTTCTTAATGCTTACATTGCTTGTTTGACTTATTATATTTACAAGTTACCCTGAGGCAACAGACCTAAATCAAGTTAGGGGGTGGGGGCATATATTTTAGTCGGTAACCCATCAAACCCATCTAACAAGTGGCCCGATAGGGGCCCTCGGACCGTACACTGCTGGGCATTTACACACTAAAACTGTATGATTTATGAAAGCAAAAGGTATATCTTGAAATTTCTTGTTGTCATGATAAAAGGGAACATAAGTGAGTGTGTTTGGATGTGAAAATCAGTATATATATTTTGATATTTGTATGGGACACACAAAAAAAGAAGAAACTCAGATTTGCTTGGGAAAAAACTACTTACAGGGGCTTTATCCCCATAAAACATAAAGGACGAAGCCTGGAAGTCTCCATTATGTTAGCCTAGTGTGTGGACAGTATATCTGTAAAGGTTTTACTTTTATTGAGTAAAGCAGAACAAATAGAGAGAGACTTTAGTGGAGGCCTCACGGCCACTTCACGCACAGTGGAAGCAATGCAGCTCAAATCTCTCCGTTTGCCGGGCAAATTATAAGTCCCGCCTCTCTATGGATTCGTCAGAGCCAATGGAATGGAGCCAGACCCACGTGGGATAGATCGCCCGTTTTCCTGGCCAGTAAAAAGAGGAGACGTGTGGAGCGAGAAATGACGCTCCGCTCTGAGGGCGAAGCCCCGCCCCCCTTTCCCATGTAAACAAGACGTAATGTTCGATCCGAGAGTTTTAGGCGCGTCATTGATTTAGGAGGCTGTGATTGGAAGTCGGGACTGGAGCTGTCAAAAAGCTGGACAAATCAAAATTGCCCATAATTCGGGATGTCCCGGGCATGCCTACCCCCGGAAATGATGCATTCTTTCATTGAAAACTCATAAAAATAACGGAATTTATGTTTAAAAAGTCATAATGTGATTCGAGTGCTTTGAGTTTGTTTTGTTTGGCGATTAGTGGCTTTAAGGCTGAACGCCTCTTTACGGTAACGCCCCCACTGGAAGTGTTTTTTTAATAATGCGCCGTTAAAGGCGTTGCGTAGCCACGCTTTGCCAAAGGGACACTCAAATCTTCGCAGAAACGAATAAACGGAAGGTCTTCTACAGTCTCTGATAGAAGATTATGAAAGAATAACGCATACTTCTCGCTAGAAATGCCATCGAAATGCATACAAATGCTGATGCTTTCTTAAAATATTGTGTTTTTCACGGAGATTATGCTGACCGTCCGCCATGTTTTTCTTTTCGCTACCGGGAAACTTGATAGTCACGTGACCTATTTGCAAAGCAATGTAAATGAATGGGCCAAAAGAAACGTAACATAGTAACGTTATTTTGGGGGAAAACGTAACATGACTACGTTTATCACGGTGGACCAACGTAGCCATTTCACGCTTTTTTTGGAGACTGGGTTGAGTCATTAATCAAATTCAGCTCCATTCATTTCTGGTGATTCGACGATACACGAAAACCTCTTTCGTCTCCCAGAACTATCTGTGAAACTGAAGTTATGGAGACGAAATTCAAAGAGCGGATCATCCGATTCTTTAACAATGCAGAAGGCTCGTGTTCAAACCTCTTTTGTATTGCAGTGCGACGGCTCCCTAACGGTGACGTCATTCCCTCTTTAACGCCGTTTGAGACCCTTCCCACACGGTAATGTGTCATAAAAAAAAGGGGCCTAAGCTATAGCTCAGCTATGGGTTTGAGAGCACACGCGCACACACACACACACACACACACACACACACACACTGCTCCATGTCTTCTCTTCCCACCCTCCCCGCTCTGCAGACTCGGGCAGGATCAAGGCGTGGGGGAGCCTTCTTTTGGCATCCGGGCAGCTGGAATGGCGGATCTGGAATGACTGGGCGCCGCGCCACGTGACGTCGGAGTCACGCTTCTTTTGTAAACACGTCCGCGGTCGAACACGACCGCCTCCAATGGCGTTCCTTCGCTGCGCAAGGAAAAAGCGTGCGTGGAAGCGGCGTGCTTTGTTTACTGTTGTTAGAGAGAAAGAAAAAAATGCCTCATTCAGGATCAAATACGACAAGTCCGGACTTGACCTCCACGAGCAACGTCAAAGCGAAGCGGTTCGGTCCTATCCGCCAAGCCGTGAATCCGCTGATACATCCAGCTGCATGAAAAAAAGAAAAAACAGTGCAATTGCATCATCGCCGAGCAGATGTTTGTGACATTTTGCATCCAAACTCTCTCTCTCTCTCTCTCTCTCACTCGCTCTTGCCTCACTGGACTTCTCCTTGTGCCGTATACGTACTTCCCCCTCTCTCCGATGTCCGTGCACCTTCGGGGGAACGTTTACAAGGCTTTCCCATTAGCTCCACCAAACACGTAGCCATGATGTATCTACTTTGGCGAGATCGGGTGACGCATAAACAAAAGCACTATATCACAGCAGCCAGGGCCTTTCGGCATGCCATAAAGTCGGGGGGGGGGAACACGGATAAGCAATAATGACAAAATCATGCTGTTCTTTTGGCAGCGGACGGCAGGGAAAACACTTCAGAGGGGAATCCAGGGGGAACTCAGTGCGCACGCCTCGCTTCTCTCTCTGCGGAGCGTCTTCGGCGCCCATGAGACGAGAGCTGTTGCGCTTAAAACCCCCCGCGCGCACGACAAGTCATCCGTCAGCCGTCAGGCTGGTCACGTCGCCGCCGGCTTATTGCGTCTCACGCACGGGGGTACGAGGTGCGCTCCATTGGGCGGGAGGCCGGAGAGAAATCCACGACCCGATGTTTTGGAGAGAGGATTCTGCCAGATTTTGAGTAATTACAGGCCAAAAGGGGTACAAGCTGAACCAAAAGGCCTCTCTCACACACACACACACACACACACACATCAGAGGAAATAAATGCTTCTGCTCTTCAAAGCCTGGTGAATGTACGCATCCACATACCACAAGCTGATAATATACTGTAAAGAGAGCTTAAGTGAAACGTTAGCGTGTTACGGGGCTGCAGGCTTCAACGCGTCCATGTTGTATCTGCGTTGTCTCACTACAGAAGAAGTGAACACGAGAAAGGCTTTTCTTTAAACGACATACAATTTCCTACTTTTTTTTTTTTCCTCTGTTATTTTCCAGAAGCGCACTGATGCGTCTGTTTGCTACAGTCGGTACAGCCGGGAGACGGTTAGCGTAGCTTAGCGCGACGCCTACAACCGAGCACCTATTTTATTTTTACACAAGCGGTTTCTTGCTTTCTGTGTAACCACTTCTGCAAACTTTACCCATTTTCTGCTCTCTCTCTCTCTCTCGCTCACACATACAATGTCAATGCACACGCGGGTCAAGTAGACGGTTGGAAATCCAAGCTATTGAGGGTTACCTTGGGAAAAGCCAGTGCTTGGGCAGCGCAAACTGAGCCATTTCTTCCCACACCTGCTGCTTTGTGTCACTTTATCCCAGCACATCCTCTCTGGACACCTTATCCAGAGAGAGGGGTAGGATGACAGGCCGGGTAATTGTCCAGTGCCCCAAATTAGCAATGAATTCGTAATAAAAATGTATATTAAGACGTATTTTATTAGGAAACTTAATAACGTCGCCAGTTGCTTGCAAAAATAGATTTCACAAATCTACACAAAGCTTTTTGTCAAACATTGATACCATGCACATTTCATGCAGGATATCCTTAATGTACATGTTATTTTACAACAATTTAAATAACAATTTTTTTTAAAAAGCCCCCAGTTACACAGGTAACCAGAGCAACCGGTGGATCGAGTGACATCGGACACCGCCGCGTCGCCACGGGAACCGCAGGACGCAACGTAGGCCTCTCACAGTCAGCGCGCTATTCGGGTTACCACTTTACCGCTCTTCTCTTTGTTCATCTCCCCACTCAGCAGAGAGAGAGAGACAGCCACGGCCGTTTAAATGCCCCCCGAGGTGGGACACGAGGCTCCGCGGCGGCAAAGCGACTCGTTAGGACCACTCTGAATTAAACAGGGAAACGACAGGAAACGTTCTTCCAAGACACTTTATGAAGTTAGTTTGCAGTTCACTCATCTCCTGTGGTGGAAGCATCAGGTCTATTACAAACCAGCGTGCACGGACATGTTGAGTGGGGGGAGCACATGGGTCTTTTTTTTTTTTTTTTTTTCGGGCCTGGGGAACAAACTTGAACCTGAATGATCCACTTTCTCAGAGCATTCATTTGTGTGATAATTAATCACAGAACATGGATAGAGGGTATCAGCATTAATCAAAAGAGGACTTTTTTTTTGGAATCCTATCGGTTGGATAAGGCTACATCGTGATTCGTGTTGCACAAAGAAAAACCACAGAACTCAGGCCAAACAGTCCGGACCTTCGGGGGAAATCAAGCGTGAACTGCGGGGTCTTTAAATTTGAATCAGATTAGCTTCCAGTGAAAATATTTGCCTAATCAATGGTTTCCCTTAGAGAGAATCCCAAACAATCATCACACCACGGATCATTAGGCAGAGTGGGCACACGCCTTGAAATGCCTTTGCCCGGCAAATGCAGCTAAATTTAGCAATTCCAACGGCTGTGATTAACAGTAACAGCTACAACGCGGAAGAGAAGAAAGAAGCCGTCCATAACAGGCGACACAAAAGCAACACAATGCTTTCTCTCGGCCCAGTTTATACAACTCGGCGATTGGCTTCAAATCAGGATGTGAAGGCGCCACTAAAAGTCAACCGGCCCTGCAGTAGTTAGAGCACTTCATTGTTTAACACCAATAAAACAGAGTCACGGCGCGGCAAGGGACGTCGCGCAGCGGGATTCGCGTGCACAGGGATCGTTGGGCCGAAGGAAGGAGGGCAGAGCGTCGGAGGAATGAAGGTCGGGAAGCACCTGTTTAACATCAGCAGCTAACAGCAGGGAACAGGAACCAAACCATCTGGGTACAGCTTTGGCCGTCAGATTAGAGCTTGGCATGCAGCTTCACGGCTACACACGGCATGCGTGTGTGTGCGCGCGCGCGCGTGTGTGTGTGTGTGAGAGAGAGAGAGAGAGGCTGACAAATATACTGTATGGATATCATTTCCAAGACCACTCTGCAAGAGGCAGTGCGAGATCAGCAGTCTCACGTGTTTGAGTTTATTTAGTTGTCTTTGATTCAGGTAATTTGTTACACTACACAACTGTTTTATTTGTGGTTGAAATGGAGGGTTTTGCAGGTGACTGGTTAGTCGAGGTGGTAATGCGTGACTGGAAGAATTAAAGAGTCTCATTTGAAAAACATATTATTATGGCAGTGTAATTACCTCAATAGAGCAAATGAGATGATGAGTTATGTGGAAATGTGGAGTTCACTGCAGCCTAAAAAGAAAAAAGAGACGAACGCATGCATGCACGTACAAGACGAGGAAGACTACCCCTCCCAAAGGAAAGTAACAAATTAACAGACAAGAGATGTAAAAGTACACACAAGCGGCCTTCAGGAGTGTGTGTGTGTGTGTGTGTGTGTGTGTGTCCAGCCAGGCATCGCTGCCATCGGGAACAATGCTTCCAGTTTGTTGCTGTGTTACCCAATCTACTGTATGCTCTTCTAGCTAATCCCCCTTGTTAGATTATCACCCCGGGCATCCCATATGGGACACCTGTTGTTTACCTCCATCGGGACAACACAAACAGCCTATGGAGGAGGGGGGAAACCGACCATCCACCAACAGCTGTGCAGTGGAGCTCGTGATGATTGCCATTATTGGAGGTGAATAAAGAGCCAAAGGTGTCAGAAAGGGGGAGGGAGCGAAGAGAAAGGGTTATGTGGGGGGGGGGGGCATAACGTGACACCAACCACTGCCTCTAAAAAAAAAATATTATAGGTCAATTTAAGTGTGAATTAGCAGAAACACATTTTTTTTTGTATGCTGTGTTAGTGTTAAAGAAGTATTTTATCTTGGATCGTTACATCTGTAATTCATTTATTTACTTCATTCTTTGAAGTTCTGCATGTCTGGAAAGTTTCACAAAACTAAAATGTATATTAAATCTTCCAGACACAGAGTCGCTCCACTCCGTGGCCAATCAAATCCAGTTTGAATCCCTATGGTGGCGCTAAGTGAAAAATGAGGATCCCAACTGGTACTGAATGTGTGTACTTAGTTGTTATACGATATATTATATTGTTCTGGGCCAAAGGACGACTGATCAGACACACAACGTTTGGATTGCGTCACTGTTCCCATTGTATCTGCTGGTAAAGCATGCCGGCTGCACCGTTTCCTCTGTGTGTGTTTCTGTGTGTGTGTGTGTGTGTCTGTGTGTGTTTGTATTTCGCCGTGATGCTCTGGGGCGACATGCAGACGGTCTCCAGTTCCTTGCGGTTCCTCCATCGGCTCTGAATGTGAGGGGGAGGCTGACTAGCGGGTCGACTGGCATTCCCCCAGAGACACGAGGAATGACAAAAACTTAGAAAAACAAAAGGCTCACCAAAAACCCCAATTGAGCTGCACAATAAAAGCTTAATTAGCTACCGGCAATAATGATAATAAAAAATATAGTCTAGACATGCTGTGTTGAATAAAAAGTGGGGTATTTTATGAGCGTAATGTGCAGTTAAAAAAAAAAAAAAAACTCCACAACTGCAACCCCAGTGACAACTTATATTATCTTGTTTTATGAATAATAAAAGAGAGTTTTCTTGTTTGCTGATGTAAGGGGAAAGCATGCTGGTGGGTGTGAGGGAAGTCTGGGTCAGACTGGCACACTGGAAACAGCTCAGTGTTTCATTAGCTCGCCCTACTATTGCTTTTTAGTTATTGAAGTGGCTGTTTATTTAAATGAACTATAATGAAGAGCCAGTTTACTTCGGGATCATGGTGTACGCTTCAACTGTAGTTCTAGTGGGTTGTTTATGTGGATATTTTTAGTTTACGGAGATGGATCGCACACAGTATGATACATACACATACGTGGTGTATTCACTTCATTCACTGACGGGTCAAAGGGAACTTATCTCAACTCAGATAAAGCTTTGGTTACTTGATGTAAAAGTAGTCATGACAATAACTATTTTAATTAAATAATACAAGTATCGAATTAATATTAACCAAAAGAAAAGGACTCAGTGGCGATCAGAAATGATCAGAAACCATTAATAAAGTTAATAACTTTTATTTATTGTCTGTGTTGATCAAACCTGCTTTTATTATAAGAACTGTTGTCAACATGTGTTTTTAAGCATGTTTATACATATTATTATCCATGTTCTACACAGAATCAGATGGAGACGTGGGTGCGATGTGACAGCAGACCTGGGACCAGCTGGTGTTGCACAGCCTTGTTTTGATTCCTCAAGGGGACTTCCTGCTTCTTAACTGAATATGAATTGCTAATCTTTAGAAATATTTAGAAATTTGGAGCGATGTGCGTTTTCCAGAATCTCCGTCAACTAAATCCAAACCACTGGGTTTTATTGCGCTGGTTGTTGCCACAGCGGACACCCATAAAACAAGTCCTCCTCCACCTCTGTTTGTCAGCTCCTGCATCCAACAAATGTGGCAAAATCTCAAGCGCTCGATCCTTCTCCATTCCAGTGTGTGCTTTTGAGGTTTTTTTTTTTTTTTTTTGAGAATGGTTGAAATGTAAAAGAAGCATCTATTTTCGTAGACCTCTGGTGGGGGGGGGGGAGCTTTTCCTGCAATGTGCGGGTTCCCTTCCGCTGCCTTTGGTCTTTTTCTGGAATCGCATATAATGGCTGTGGGCGACTTTGAAATCTGGAAAGCCACTTGCTGCGTCTCGTTGCGGAGCTCCTTTGCACGGCTCTCACTTGGCACACTCGGAGCTGCTGTTTTGTTCATTTTAAAAGCGCTGGATGGCTTTGATGAGATACAGCTCTGAGAAGCACTGAGCGCTGACTGCTCACCCATGCAGAGGTGCCAGATGTGGTTCATTGTGTCGGCAGACTGCATCGGATTACTGATAGGAACAGGAATAGCTTGACATTGTGGGACATACGATTGTGTGGCCTTTCTTGCTGAGAGTTGGATGGACACACGCAGTACAAAGGTCAAAGGTTTGGACACGTGTTCTCATCCAGTTGAATCCTTTCGACCGGTACCGTATTTCACAAAAGGGCCCCGCTGCTGGGAGGCCGTTAGCGTTTAGCCTAGCGTGAGGAGTGGACACTGGACGCTGGTGTGACATCACGCAGGAATCCGTCCGTGAAGATTGTGTGAAATGCAACCTGCGCAGGCTCAGACCTCCCCGCCCCCCCCCCCTGCATGGCGGTTATTAGCGGGTGAAAGCCGAGTTGAGTGACACATTCCTGGAAAGGCCCACTCCACGTGTCCGCTGATGTTACTCGGTTGGATTTGACTGCTGTTGCGTTGGCGATGTGGATGGACTGAGTCGGCGAAAAAAGGTTGATTGCGACCTTACTTCGTACCTGCGCTAATCTATTTTCATCCTCTGCCACAGTGCATTATTTGGACTTAATTAAAACAGTGCCGCTCTGTAACAGAACTATTCTTCGACCTGCGGTGCAATTTATTTATTGACCGTTACTAAATATTTAAATATGAAATATATTATTTGTGCACTAGGTGTTTCTTCTTCTTTTCTCATTTTTTGAATTACCAGTACGGCATATGATGAAGACTGGGACTAAAGCTTGGACTTGTGAGGCATGTGAGGCTATTATGGCAAATGAAATTAGAGGCAATTACATCTTTCATGTGGAAAATTTGTTGGAGTTGGAGGACCGTGCATTCATGTTACTTAAAATACTTTATTAGATTATCTGTTATTATGAATATACATTTCTATTGCTAATGTGGTATGTGAAAGAGTGAATTCTTTTCTTTTTTTTTTAAAACTGTGCGTTCACCATTTGAAATGTACCATTATAAACTCATTATTGTTTCTTTGAGTGAAACATGTCAAATGTTAGATAGTTCCAATGAACTATAGGTACAATTTTTCATGGCCCTCTGAGGATGAACCCTACTCACAACATTCCCCAAGTCCTCAAAAAACCAAATGCCCATCAGCCTCTGCTTCACTTTTTTTTCTTACATTTGTCACATTACACCTGCTTAGCATCAGCACATTAGCGCCTTCACTGGGAACATATTAGCACGCTGACATTAGCATTTTGGCTCCGCTAGTGCGAGCACTTGGTCTGTTATTAGATTGAATCTGGGTAGCGTTTAGTCATTTACCAGCAGGTCCTTTCTGTTTGGCCTAATTCAAAATGTTTAAGGCAGACCAGTTAGGTCAGTTCTATTTTCGGTGACGTGGGAACATGCGTCTGAACCGTGCGAGCTCGCGGTGAGCCTAGAATGCGATTTCCACACCTTCATTATCCAACGTAATGATTGCAGAGCGCTTCGGGTTAAGAAGCTCTTGTGGCCCATAAATCTGTCACTGCACTGCGGTGGTGCTGCCTCACTTCACCTGGTTGATAAAGGTAATTTGGCAATGTAATGCGCTCTCTCAAAGGATGTCTTGAGCCTTTTTTTTCGTTTGAAGGAGTCTTCTCCGTAATTATCGGTATT
Organism: Pungitius pungitius; assembly: GCF_949316345.1. Taxonomy (NCBI): domain Eukaryota; kingdom Metazoa; phylum Chordata; class Actinopteri; order Perciformes; family Gasterosteidae; genus Pungitius; species Pungitius pungitius. The sequence continues at coordinate 4,948,055 of NC_084917.1, read as the reverse complement.
CTTTTTTAGTGTGATGCACTTAGTTTGTGACTCACACGAGAACATGTTTCTCCCCGTACAGAAGTTACACCACAAGCATTTATCACAATGACGCACAAAGCAGCAGCAGTACACAACGTCCAAAAGGAGAGTTTACAACTTCGGCTGAACAAAGCGTCTGTTACGGCGAAGAAGGAAGACGCTGACTGCTGATATTTCAGTTTGTTTAAGCCCTTTTACTCACAGCGAAACCACATTCATTTGGGTTTGCGGGACGTTTTGGCGGCCCCGGGGGGATCGTGGAGGAGTGTGAAGAACAGATGGTTCGAGTCAAAAAGACCCCGCTCGAAAACACGCGGGCATCTCTGACCCGCCGCGGTGAGGCGGCACATTTCTCCACATCCGGTTCATCCTGGAGAGAACGCGCCCTACTTGTTTATACACTCCCCCCCTCCCCCTGCTCCCCCCCTGCCACCGCGCACACATGGGAATACGTTTCCCCGCCAAAGTGTCTTTAAATAGCCACCCGGGGCTTTTCGATTACACGGGCCGCCGCCGTGAGGAGGGGTCCAATCATAAAAAACAGTGTGTTTACCTCCTCTCTCAATCTCCCCCTGGCTTTGATCGAGGGGGGCAGAAGGCGGCCGGGGAGCCGTGCCAGAAGGGGGGGGGGGGGGAAGGGCCCACGAGGGAGGGGGGACACTGCTCGACAAACGGTAGGAAACACGGCGAGGGTTGTGATTGTCCGCCATCTGTGACCCGAGTGGAGCAGGAGTTTGACCCCGTCGACCTTGAAAGGGAGAGCATTCCTCCTCTTAACAAGTCAGCCAATCCTAAAATGAATAAAAAAATGATGAATTGACTTTTGATGGAATCATAGCCATCAAATATTGGCGCAGAAAGGGACTTTTGCGTCCTTTTTGCTCAGCTAAGCGCTCAACGCCATGTGACGTGTAAACACGTGGCCAATGACCACGTCCCGTCGTTGCACTTAATGTTTCTCAAAGACGAAATAACAAGAGAGGGAATGTCAAGCTGCACAACAAGCTTTCGTGGATTGAATGCCCACAATTGACCCTTCAGGAATGGACGTGTGCGCGCGGAGGGGTGTGCGCGCGGAGGGGCGTGCACGCCGGGATCGAGAAGGATCGGCGCTCGTATCGACGGGCTCGGTTGTCTGAATTGGGCCGTTGGGGAACCAGCTGAACCCTGCCCCGGACAGAAGTCCCTCGGCTCAGTAAATCGGGGCACGTTTGCCGCTCATGTGGCACTAAACAAACGCAAAAAAAAACGATGCTCGTGGCATTAATGTCCTGACGGGGGGGGCTTAGTGTTTACTGCTGCCTTCAAGGAGCCGGTCGCCCTTTTGCGTGTAAACACCCGTCTTTATCTGCACACATCATCGGTGCATAAAGTCTGTTTTTTATGTCTCCACTTATACGCTCTTGCGTCTCTTATTTTCTCATTTCTCCAACCAGAAAATAACCCTCACAGTAGCTTTTATCCGTTGGAGAAAAGCAACATGAGAAAGACACGGGGCAAAATAAGTCATTGGGTTTAGAAGCTCAATACACACCTCAACAGTGTCAATTAAAAGAATGAAATATACATAATATAATATATAATACATGTTTTTGAATTCAGGACTTAGGGATAAATCATTGATGCTCATTTAAGGATACATTTGATTTATTTATTTTTTTGTTGATCTTTAATTCAGCAGGTCATCCTCAGCATAAACAGCCCCGTATGATCTTTTTCTGCCGGCTGGAGGCTCAGGGGATTATGTTTTTTAACGAGCTTCTCCTCATAGGAGGTAGATCATCCCTAATCAATATTTCAACGCATATATTAACATTATCCAAATTGATTAAGTGCCTTTTGCATCCTTAAATGTTGTTTATCAAAGGAAAGGTCACTTAATGTGCCTTCCTGAGGAGTCCATAGCACGACACGGTGTAGTATCGATCCGGTGGCTTAGCTCGGGTCCATCATTCGCTAATGATCCATGAGTAAATGTGTGCGCATCTCTTCGGGGAAACAAAGAAAACACCGGCATGCGTGTGTTTTACAGCGAGAGTACGATCGGCGGGGGGGGGGGGGGGGGGGGGCGCGAGACGAGTGAAACCATCACAACTGCCTCATGCAAATAAAGGAAAACAGCAACGAAGAGCCATAGAATCCCCTAGTTGAGAACTGAGTGAGTCAGAGTTCACCCCGAGTGACCCCTGCAGCTGTGTGTTAATCCGCGGCCCTGCCAGTGCTGGCTTCCACTTCTCTTTTCTACACGTCGTTTTCTTTTTTGGTAGCATCTAAGCGACGGGGTTGTTTTTGGCGTCCTTTGCGCGCGTTAAGAGTCGTCCCCCCCCCCCCCCCACTTCCCCGTGAACCTTCCAAGTCGCGACATTTGACCCCTTTCCATTGACGATTGTGAGGTTCTGAGTTGTGGTCCTCTTTCTTTTTGCGCCTGTGTGGTCTCCGGGAGGACGAGCGACAGCTCTGCAGCATGACGGCAGACACGAGACCAGCTGCACGGACCAGGAATTCGTTTTGGATGCACCGATGGCAGAAATATGCTCGTTTTTGGCCAAACTATTTTGTAGCCAATAACAATGAACACAAAAAGCTCTCGCCCTTTTCCGCTCTGAGACTGACGCAGGTTCACTCACGACGTCCGAGTGGCTCCACTGGATACAACATCTGATTCGATTTGAGAACAGAGGGTTGAGTTATTAACCCTGGCAGGGATGGCGTTTTTTTTTTTTTAATGAACACATGGTGGTGTGCGCTTCCTCTCTAATGCTCCACTTGGCGCAGAGGAGGAGGTGAGATGATGGGGGGGAGGGGGGGGAGGGGGGTGAAAACACAACTAGAAAAAGGTGATTCACGTATCGGGGCACTCGGTCACTTTAGATGTGAACGCATACGCTGATCTGTTGCTGGTCTGAGGCGCAACAAATGCTACTATGGCCCCCTTTGTCCTCGAATAAATAAATAAAAAGGTTGCCTTGGTTCACCCTTGTCTGGAAATCCCCATCTTGGAAATGTCTTGGATGTAGAAGATTAAGCCAAATGAATGAGCATATGTTTGAGAATTCCCACCAGCTGAACAGAATTGCTGTTGATGCAAAAGAAGAAAAAAGGAAAAAGAAGCAAAAGAAAGCCCTCCAGTTTGTGATCCGTGGAGCCAGGACCGAGGACGCCGGCGCCAATGACCCGGACTCACCGAAGTGCCACCGGAGCAGCCATCGGCTGCCCATGTGTGAATAAAGACATTTCACACGTTTTGATAAACAGCCATGGAGCTTTTCGGGTCTCTCGTCCCATCCTGTTGGCAGTAGAACAGCTCTCGGTGTCAGAGGCCTTTGCTGTAAAGTGTTATCTTACTCAAAAGCATGTGGGCTGTAAAATATAAGTTATTGACATTGTTAGACATATTTGCGTAGATGATTAAATGGGTAAAAACTAAATACAGAAACATGCAAAACAAGTGGGGATTTTCTTATTTTCTTATATCCTAAGGAAGATTTATACAAACATGACATCCCACTATTTGGTGAAGATGAGCCTTGTATGACGAGTATTAATTGTTAGACTAGAAAGACAGAAATGAATTTATCGACATTTTCCAACACATCTTTAAAAAAAAGACCGGAAGTCCTAATCAGATTAACAAAACAACCACGACAAAAAGAGAAATCTGTCTCCATTATATCACTCATTCTGACATTACGTTACAAACACTCCCCTTCTTCCACGAACGAGCCTCTCATTCATGAATCTGCTGGAAGGCGTAGATCCACCGGCTGCGAGACAAAGCCGAGGGATGCCCTTTTCTCTCCCTCCTCGTCTCTCTCTCTCCGACATGCAACCATTCATGCCCCGTGGAGCGTAGCCTCCACCCAAACACCCATCTCCATGGTGACACACACACACACACACACACACACTGTATCTACACCGGCCTCCAAAAGGTGTGTTTACTCTTTACCTGAGAGGGCCTTTTCAACCGCGACAACGGCTAAAAAGACAACGTCAGCACATGAAAGGGGTTTCCCTGTTGGCGGCCTCCCGGTTGCCCGGGCAACATTCCTCAGTCGACAAACACTGGCACCCGGAGCTGGAGGCCGCATACCAGAGGGAAGTCCAAAAAAGACTTTCCCGGCGTGTTGTTATTGTTGTTGTTGCTATAGTAGTGGCCGGAAGCCAGCGGGTGCGCACAGGTGAGAGCAGGTACACACCTGGAAGACGTCGGGGGCTCCCCAAGTCCCACAACGTGCACATGATGGTTGTGTTGAATATTGTTGAGGAGTTTGTGATTAGAAAGTGAAACATGTGAAATTAAACTCTGTGTTCACCGTTCATCTGCATCATCGAAGCAGCGGAGCGATACAACAGAAAGACTTTTCTGACCCTTTAATAAGTCTGTGTTCGTGGTACCGTGTGTGTGTGTGTGTGTGTGTGTGTGTGTGTGTGTGTGTGTGTGTGTGCGCGCGCATGGTTTGTCATGGTCACAAGGGAGGCGTGAGGCTTGCAGTCGGTCAGTGCAAACATAAACCAGGGCCATCTGCATGCCTGGATCCCCTCCAACAGCAACACCACAGCAGGCACACACACACACACACACACACACACACACACACGCACACACACACACAGACACACACGCTTTACATGATATCATGAATTGGGTGTCGGCGGTTGTAGCACCTCATCTTTCGACGTAAACGTACACATCTGGGCGGCCCGAGGGCAGATGTTCTGCATTTTGTGACGGCTCAGAGGACTTTTGGGGCGACAGTTTTCATCTTCAAAACGTCAGAGATGTCGAACAATTGACATCGTGAACGCGATCGTTCGGGGGGGGGGGGGGTTTGAACCAAACCGCAGCTCCTGCGGTGTCTCAAGCTGTTTCACATCGCGCACATTGTTACTGTGACGTCGAGGGAACCAGTGAAGCGTGTTGTTGTGACACAGTGAGTGATGCCGTGCAGCCAAAGTGAAAATGCCTCCGTCCCTGCAAGGGATTTGTATTAGAAACCACAGATCCGCGGCACGGGACCACGCGGGCCTTCCTCGGGGGGGGAGGGATGCGTGCGTGCGTGCATACATGTGCTTTTGTGTGCGCGGTGGCGAGCCCCAAACGTTGCCTGAAGACGGTTTCGTTTGGTTTAGTAAACCTCTAAGTGGAGCCGAGTGCCTTGTCGAAATCCAAATAATGATAATGAACATCTGATGAACGCAATGTCATGTTACAATTTGTGAGAGGGCCTCTCGAAGCCGCTTGGCCGCCAAAAGGAAAACTCCAGGTGGGGGTAATTCATTTGGCCAACACACACACACACACACACACACACACACACACACACACACACACACACACACACACACACACACTGAAAGCAGATGGAAACTTCACATGCTTTAGATTCAACAAATGTCAAAATATTTTTCAAGTGTTCATCCCCTCACAGTGACTTGAACTTGATATCTCCTTCTACCATCTTCCCTTTTTCTTTTGTCTTTCTTTGTCGTTTTTAATGGAAATGTTTCTGAGGAAGACATCCTTAACCAATTAAGTATTTGAGGTTATCTTCTTGATCCGAGTAGCCGGGGCTCCACCAAACAGGACAAATGGGATCCCAGCTGTATGCACCCTACATTCAACCATCCATCAAGCCGGTCCCGACTCCCCGACTTCGCTTTGAACCCGCCGTAGCGGACGGAGACAAAGAAAAAAAACATTTGAAGGTCACCACAGTCTGCTGCGTCCTCTTATCAGCCCCGCAGACGTTTAATAGATGGATTATTCGTCTTTTGAACTGATGCACAGAGCGGTAAATAAAGACACTTAACGATAAAGGCTTATTTGGGGCAAAGTTGTCTTCTTTTTATCCTCAGTTTAAAAAAAAAAAAATTGATTCCTTTATGGGGAACTGAACATAAGGATTTTGTCACGCTGAAGGGTTTGTAAATTAAACTGAAAGACAAAAAAAACAGAATTCTGACAAATTTAGGTATTTACAGATTGTGAGTATTTCTTTCTTATGAAATATCATCCTGGCGGTTAGAAATGTCGTGGATATTCATCCATTTCAGTCTGGATTAAAGTACTTTTTGTGTTCAGAGCGGTGAAACACATCCGACTGCGATGGACCCGACGCTGTGAGTGAAAGTCGTCTGGGAAATCTGACCTTCGGCGGTGGCTGTTATTCCAGGTGGGCTTCAGATGAGTCACCCGGACCTTTTGCAGGTTCTTCTAGTTTCTGCTGTTTGGGTTTCAGCACTTGCACTAAATCTCTACCAGCATGTGTGCCACACATCTGTTTCCAACCCTGAAGCGCTCTTATCAGATGTACGATGGAAGTTCTCACCCTGGAAGGACTAAACGCACATTATCATAAATCTCCCCCCCCCCCCCTCTCGCTCCTCATCCAGCTGTTACCTGGACGCGAAGAGGATGTTTTCTCGTGAGGCCGACCATCCTATCAGTGGTAAGGTTAAAAAACACAAGCACGCTGCAGATAGACCCTAAAAAGGATTTTCTAATCTCCCAAATGCCTGCCTTCAGCAGAGTAATCGAGACGAAACCAGCCCTGGTGCTGTGTCAGTCAAAAGGTCAGAAGAGAACCTGGTTAGGAAGTTGCAAACAAGCTGATTTCACCACTTCAGTAATCATCATGTGGCTTCTTCTTCTTCTTCTCCGCTGCCTTCCCCGGGTGGGATGTAGCTGGAAAGGGCTGCATAGGTGGTGCGGTACTTGTTTTGGTGTCTTGTGGCGCCATCTAGAGACCATTTCTCTGTGTAGGCGGACGGTTTACGTTACCAACGTTTCAGGGGCAGCAACGTACGGGGATATAAATGTGTACATCACAGAGATCTCCGTTTGACCTCAGTGGGGAAGCTGGGTCGGAGCCATTAAGCAACCTGTACAAAGACCAATAGCACCAGGAAGCACATTTAAAAAGAAAAATTGTCACCTAGACCTATTTAAATGTAACAGAGCTACAAAACCATTAATCATCCCTCTCATGGTGCCTCGGAGTGTGGAAAAGCACGTGGGCGACGCAGACGATCCCCTTCTGACACGTTGCTGCACCCACTTCCGGATCCATCGTGCGCCAACGGCCGAGGATTAGCTGAGGAGTGACTAACCAACAGTCATCTCCTCCTCAAACACGTGCATGACGTCCAGGCGCCGGCGTCGTGGGAGACCGGGAGCCATTAAACCTGCATGGACGGGGGGAACAACAGGCAAAAGCTTATAATGCCTCATCCTAAACAGGGATCACACGGCCGAGGTCATGACGGTTGTTTTTGTGTGGCTCGGAATTTGCGCCACGGAGGCCTCGAGAAAAAAAAGGGGGGGGGGGGGGGTTTCTGCTTGATATTTGTTGCTTTGTTGGCATCTCAGGTCTCCTCGAGTTTGTGTCGATTCACGCAGGGGTTATTCATGGACTTTTGACCATCTTCACTGGTCTGAGGTGCACTCCGGGATCTGACAGAGTGACTTCTCAAAGGGATTCAAACGCAGTCAGAGTTACGCCTCTCTGCGTCTGGGAGATCGATGGCTTTTAATATCTCTGGTTTCCCCCCCCCCCTCGCACAGTTCAGTGGGTTCGGGCGGCTGTAGCACACACCACGCAGCAGGTGGCACTAAGATACCGAGAATGAACTCGCAATAAACCACTTTTAACACCTACGATTTCCATGAATAACGATAGAATACATTATAGTCGTAGTTCGGTGCAACACGCCCCAAAAATGGCGTCATCGGCGTGATTAGCAGCATTTGACATTTGACACAATAGCTAAATAATTGCATTTGGATGTAATTGGTTTTATTTGTTTTGCTCTATGATGTGAATCATTTTCCGATACAACTTTAGATCTCAGGCCGACCATCTTTAATGAGGCCGGACGTAAGAAAGTAGTCAAAGTTTTGCAGGGAGGTTGTGTGCTTTTTTTCAGCTCTCTATGCACACTCCACCAATTACTGTGTGAACCACCGGCGAGAGCCGTGCACAGTCACACCTGGGTTCGGATGTGTCTAGGGCCGCTGCTCAGTTCAGAAGGTTTCACAACCTGAAAATGTGCAAAGTGTACGGGGGGACAAAAAGATGGCCGAACATTCTTTAAAACCCGTATGACTCACGTTGTGTTCTCCGTCTCGACGGTGACTCATTGTCGCTGGTCATTGAGGGAGAGAGAGATGAGTCAGCTTCTGCCGTGCGCTTCCCTTTTTCCCTTTTGAATAAAACTGCCGGAGAATTTTCAATCATTTAAGAACTTTCTACCTTTTTGTTGTGTCTAACTAGCAGCAGGTTGTTATTGATTGCTGCTTAACGATGGACGACGCACCTCTCTCCGAGCAGTGCAGTGGACACGAAGGGCTTTTCATCTACTACTTTGAACATTTCTTCAATGATTGTTAAAGTTACCAACAAATCATTTTTTATCATCAAAATGATTGATGGGGCCGCTGCATGTCGCAGAAAATGAGCCGACCTTCAACGATCTGTGGTCCGGCTGACAGTGAGACAAATTGCACTGCTTTTTATTGGTATTCCTGCGCTACACGACCCAGAAATATACACCAGCATCTGTTAGAAAATACCACTCATCATTGCATTGCATGTGCATATATGAGAATGCAGCACTTTTTAAAATAAAATGATACGAATTGGAAAGAAACTCGTCACTACTGGCTCAGCTGAATAATGCAGGTCAACGATTCCCAAGCAGGACCTTTGGGTTGTTTGGGTTGAGAGCATAAAGGTGGGAAGGTGCAACATGGTGCAAAATGGACTTGTACTTGTGTAGCGCTTTTCTAGTCAACAGCTCTGTAAATTTGATTAAATTAATGTAATACATACATTTGAAAAATGGCTACATATTGAGTCCGCTAGGACACCAAGTAAGCAAAAGGAGAAAAGAGATAAATATAATAATGGACGGGCAGTGGAAGTAGGCAGCTAGATGTTATGGTTAAATGGTTAGCTGAAAGTATCCCTGAATGATAAAGTGATGAACAGCCGTTTGAAAATAGCAAACCTCAATATTGAGTGTTAACATCCACTCTCTTCCAGATAATATTCCGTCTAGTATCACTTCATGTTTTTAACATACATGTGGTGATGCTGACGGGTTGGAATCACCACAGATGGGAGATAATCCCTCAATCCTACAACGTAGTCAAATTAAATAGCGTCAGACAATAAACATTCAAACATTCAAAAATAATTTCTGTTTCGAGATTGGACGCCATGCTGCCTCACAGGATTTTAATCGATACCAACCAGGCTACAGGACGGAATCAATATCAACACCAGAGGAAATGACAAGAGTGCTTCCACCAGTAGCAACCATTATTGCACGAATACACAAAATAACAGGTGCTGCGTGAGATGTGAACACTGATCCGGACCCCGGGGGCAGTGGGGGGGGGGGGGGGGGGGGTCGCAGGATGTCTGCGTGGTGCATTGGTCTGGAGAGCGGCCTGCGCCACGTTGCCATTACGTGGGTATCCATCGGGTCCTGCCGACCCCGAGGCTCACACGCCGTAATGAGCCGGCTTGTCCCCGTGTAGCTGGTGAGAAATGACACCCGGGGGCCACGTTGACTGACAGCACGGTGAGGACTCGCCCCCCCCCTCCCCCCGTGGGACTGTGAGCTCTTGAACGCATGACAGGCTTTTTTTGTTTTTGTACAAATCAGACGCATTGCTTAGACAGCAGTGACAAATGTCGAAACACGGTTAGTCGAGCAGCATTTTCCACGTGGTTCTGTCATCTGTTTAACTGATTGGTCCATCACCGTGTGGTACGCTGCAGCCACTGCCAAGGACAAGGGCAGGCTGCAGCGTGTCTGCCTGGGTCCCCCCCTGACTGACTCTTCACTCTCTACATGTACATATACTTGTCACTTACTGTTATCTGGTGCACTTTATCTTTACTTTTATTTTTATCAAAATACTACGAGCCTGCGTCTTGTTTGTATCATCGACTCGCCCCGCTTGTACGGCCGTCCACCTTTTAAAACACCAGCCTACTGTCCAATGGCCGCGGATAAGAGCAATGATGACATTTCACGTCATGCATAAGCCTCATCCAGGATGTGGCAATAATAAAAGAAAGATGGTGGGTAAATTTAGGCCGGCTGGCTAGATTTGCATGACATTTGCAGTGCAGAAAGCATCGCCATGAGGCGGGTGGTGATTCACGGGCAGGAAACAGCCGACTTTGGAAGGCACCCGGGGGCTCTGAGTAGAGAGAATACAGCTACGAGCGAGATACCGAGTGGCCGTGGAAAGTGTTCTGGCCATCTGGTTTGACCACAACCAGATGCCAGTTTAAAATGACAACATTCAGGAAGACAGGGATATCTTTGCCCATTAATAAGATTAATAAGCAAAACATGTTCCATGAGTTCCAAAAATTCTTAATTTTTATTTGAATTATCTTTCAGCGTTTCATCCAAGCCACTCGGACATGTGGTTGTTTGTTTTGGTGCCATTCGGCACTCATTTGGGAAAATTTCCTTTTTATTTCATATTCTTTATTTCCTGTTGGGCCAGGACACTTTGAGTACGCGGGCTTTTCAATAGGTTCCACACAAGTTAGTGTTTTCCACAACAATGCATCAGCTGGACGTAGCATTAGCATAGCCACTTAGCATGCATGAAAAAAATCCACCTAACAAACACGATCAACCCTACTTTAGTTCCTTACTGCATTAGTCACCAAAACATGATTTTCCATGGGGAGGGGGATTCTATGTCCCAGGAAATACAATATCGCATGTGAACAGATTGTGCAGCGAAGAAAATGTGTTATTGGTTTATTCGGTGTGTGTGTATTATGCAAATGTGATACATTGCAAACAAACTGTGTTTTTCTTTTGTATGGTTTTAATGCATCATGCAAAAGCACTTCCAACGTTAATCACCTTACGAATAAACTACAAAAACATTGTTCACCACTACTGTGTTTGAATTTCCATAAATGTTTGCCCAGATGGTTCGATTTACAAAAGACGCAAATGAGAATCAAATATCCCCAAATATACATGAACCATTAAACACAGGAAGTCAGATTAGTGGAAATAAGACATGGATCAGTTCAGTTTATGAACTGCTTCTCACAAGGCACCCTTTATAAAGGGCTTATACGAGTTATGCAACACTTAAAAAATAATTTACTAACTGAGCTGTTGCTAGGTTTCGAAAAACTCCTTTTAACTTCCCATCTCATCAAAATCCCATTATTAATGACTTATCATCTTTTATAACTGCAGCTTTGAATGCTTTATTATCTAATTCTAAGACATCTATAAGAAGAGGTTGTATTTATCATTTGATAATATCAAAAATGTGTGTAATAAGGTATTCATAAAGGCTTATGGTAATAAATCAACAACTCACAAACCCTTTCTTGAAAAGTCCCTTTTAATGAACATTAGAAAGCGTGTCATATATAGTTGTTTTTAATCACATAAACACTAGAACAATAATGTAACTTAAAATTGTGTCACAATCTAATTATTCCGAGCCAATTCCAACATGACCTTCTAATTTGGGCATTGAGGACTTGCTTCCCAGCCTCTGTCAGCATCCGCACAGTGATCATCTCCCACGTGATCATTACACTGTCACTCACTAATTAGTAGTTTGGCCGCAGATGCATTCAGCCAACTGACGATTCATGAGCCGGCTGCACCTCCATGCTGTACACAAAGAGCTATACGTAATCCGTGCGTGTGCGTCTGTGCGTGCGTGTGTGTGTGTGAGTGAGAGAGAGAGAGAGAGAGAGAGAGAGAGAGAGAGAGAGCATCTCTTCTCTCGCATCAGCATCATTCATCGCTCTCTATCTCTCCATCACCGAGGCGTCTGTTAAACCTGTGGAGCGTCCCTCGGTTGAGAAGACAAGCGCGCGCGCACGCACGCACGCACACGCGCACTGTTTGAGCGTGTGGTTGTAGTTCGGAGAGAACAAACTGGTTTCACTTGAATCTCCGCCTCACCGCGTTCTCGCCTTGAAGGAAGTTGAAGCGAACAGGTGCGTGGACCGCAGCTCTTGTATTCATCGTTCTCCTCCATTGTGTTCGTGTTTATATATATATAATATAATCATGTATATATTTTTAAATTCAAATGCATAATTTATCGAAATGCAACGTGGTCTTTACAAATAAATGGGAATCAATAGAGAAATCCATTCATGATTTCTCAGTTAGGGCTTGAAACGCGTTTTCTACAGGTGGGACGCAGCATTCACACGAAGGAGAGAAAGAGAGAGAGAGAGAGAGAGGCACTGAAAGTAGGGCGGTGGCATCGTGCGCGTGTATTTCCACGGAGGAGCCTCCTCGCCGTGCTCAGCCTGATCCCGTGTGGTTTTCTCCTCGCAGCAGGGTTGCGCGTCGATTCGGAGCCGAAGCGAGCGGCGATGGACGCGTTCAAGAAGGGCTTCTCCAAAGCCAGGGATGGGGTCGCGGCGGTGGCGGAGAAAACCAAGCAGGGAGTGACCGGAGCAGCTGAGATGACGAAAGACGGGGTCATGTTTGTCGGTGAGTGTTCCGGGATTTTCATTTGATTTGTGGATGTGTTTTTAAGCCTTAATGAATGAGTGCATTTGTTTGATTTTTCCCATCAGCTGTGTACAGTTTTCTTCATGTTTTTTTGACTAATCGAGATTCACCTGCATCCTTTCAGGTAACAAAACAAAGGATGGAGTCACAACAGGTAGGAGGATGTATTATAGTTCTTTTTTCTGACGTTGGTCTAAAAAAAAAAAAAAAAAAAAAAACGAACCACAGTCCATTCATTGACATATTTTGTAAACTGAGCTGCTTGTTGGACACAATAGATCTTTGACATAAAAGAAGAATGAGTAATCTTACCGGATCCTCAGGTGGTCAATGTATTGTGTAAAGTGTCATATTTCACCGTCTTACTCCACATAGCCTGCTTAACCACCCCCCCACCCCCAGGGCCAGGCCCCTGCTATTTCTCATACATAACGAGCACAGGAGCCGATACAGGCGTCCAGGGAAATGGCTGCATTGTTGAAACATATCCGCGCGTAAAGTGAGTCATTTCAGATTGTGGTTGTACAGAATGTTCTGAGCCGCAAAGTTCTTTTCATCTCAGAGGTACCGGGCAGCCTACATTAAACCTGGGATCTGATGATCCACCTATAGGATGAGAATCCTTACAGCACAGTGCAGCTCAGGTGTCATTGATCCATTACAGAGCATTTGGTTCCCAGCCCTTTTGGGCTTGTTGCACCCCAAAAATAAAGCTATTTTTACCTGTGACCCCCGTGCAACTCTTTGTTTGGGCCCTGACCCTCAGGTTGGGAACCACTGGCGAATGCAATACATTCCGCACATGCAAAGTGACCCTGAGTTCAGCAGCTTTGAAATAATATTATGGCAATAAATGTTTCCCGATCCGGGAACCCTTCACACGACACAACAATGCATCGCTCAGAGAGCGAAAGGTGGGGTTGAAACTGGGTGGAGTCTGTGAAAGGAAAGTCCCTCGTGGGTAATTACCGAGGGTTTTTCAGGTCACAGAATGACGCGATCTTAAGCAGCTGTGTAAGGCCTTCCTACTCCAGGTAGAGCAATGCACACCTGATGCTGACACCTAATGGTTGGATTTGCCTTTGTTACATAAAAAAAGGAAAAACATGTTGCTTCGCTGGCTTTTAATCCTGTTTCTTTAGCACATCGGGTCGAACAATGCAATGTGTTTTAATTAATTCAGTACAACACCCACCGTAAAGGTAGTAGTCGAAGTCACTTCTATATCTGACAATCCTCTGGACCCCCACGGCTTCATGTGTTTTTGAGATGCATTCCAGACACGCCGTCCTCAAGCGGCCCTGCTTCTTTTTTTAACTTCCCCCTTCAGCCGTGTCTGGAGTGTCACAGGTGGGTGGAGCCATGGTTACCGGGGTGACGGCGGTGGCCCACAAAACGGTGGAAGGAGCCGGCAACATGGTGGTTGCCACTGGGTTGGTCAAGAAGGATCCGGCCAAGCACGTAAGAAAAGACACTGTTCATTTAAGCTTTAACTGAGGATTTTTTTTGGGGGGGGGGGGGGGGTTCTGGATATTGAATATTTCAGAATATATCTTTAATCTAATCTAAGAGCCACGGAGGCAGAAATAAAACATTTTTTTCATCTTATTTTCCTGAACGAATAAGAAAAATGAAAATGTCCAGTCTGAATTGGGCTCACCTGACCACACCACACGCCACACGCGGTTCTCACAGGTCAAAAGTGGTTTCCCTTTGGTCCTTTCTCATCCTCGGCCCCTCTTCTCTTCCCCATCGGCAACTTTTTTTTCTGATCCTTCGCAGAGGGAAGTTAGTATTTCTAAGATATTCTTGGAGGCTCGTCAAACATCTTTGATCCAATACCCCCGTCTTCACCACATGTTCCCTTTTCCTCGACACCATCGCAGACAAACCGACTCCCCCGAAGGAGCAGATGGCCTTCGTGCTCATGCTCTGCATCTTTCTTTCTTTTTTTTTCCTACACTCCAACCAAACGCTGTTCTCCTCCGAGCCACCGCGGTACCCCGTGGTGTGTATCGCCATTATTAAGGTGTTAAAATTGGACGATATTATGAGAGGACGTTTGTGTCTCATTTATAACACGGTTGTGAGTGGCAGGAAATGATAAACCAATCAAACGAGTCCCCGGGCCACGCCGACCCTGTGTTGGGATGTTTGTTGTGATGCCACGTCCCCTTAATTAGCACAGACACACACACACACACACACACACACACACACACACACGTCTGGGATCTGTGAAAAGTACCAGACGATAAAGATAAGATACCAAAGAATGTTTTTTCCCCCCCTTCCCAATGCAATAGCCGACATGGGGATGTTTTAATGAAGCGATCCAATTATTTTCCCCCCTCTACCGGTGCCACCCTTCATCGCAGACCTTTGCAGCATTTTGATGTTGTTATCAAAAGACGCGCGTGGGTTTGTTGCACAAACATCCCGTCGAATCCCTTCATCCCCGGGGGGGGGGGGGGCGGGGTTTCGGGTCATTAAAGCAGCTCCGTGGCCAACATTCAACCCCCGAGGGGTAAAACGCTGCAGCGAGAGGATGACAAAGACGACGCAGGCGATCAGGTGGTCGGACAGACACACTGGCGGTGTGCGTGACGGGTGCAGATGTGGTGCAGATGTGGTGCAGATGTGGTGCAGATGTGGCGGGAGCGAACGAGCAAAACACACGGATTAATAAAAGGGTGAAGAAAGGAGACGCCGCCGACGGATTGACATGCAGACAGCAGCGGATCGACAGCCATTAAACGTCATTAATATTGATATTGAGTAAAAAATGTATGCCAGGTTGAGAGAGCACCCCGTGGGTCCCCTGCGGGTCTGACACGCACACGCACACACGCACACACACACACACACACCTAGACGCCCCAAACAGAGGAAGGTGGGATGCTCAGTCCGATTAATCTCGTCCTCGAGTCCTTTCTCCAGCTCATCAGCTGCCGGTGACTCATATCAGGAGACAGAGAGGTACGGGGGAGGGGGGGGGGGAGGAGAGAGACGACGAGACGCTATAGGTGGCGTGATTGAGGGCAAGAAAAATGGTTAAAAGAGAAAAGAGAAAGCACGTCTGGTATTGCTTGCATCTTTTCAGCGACATGCAATAACCGGAGGCCCTCGGAGGCCCTTTGTGCGTCGACACGAAGCACAACGCAGGGGCGGGTGTTAGCTTGATTTAAAAGATATTAAAAGTTGGATTTTTGGCCTGGAAAAAAGCAGAAGTTGTTGTCTACTGGCAGTCCAGCTGTGTAGCTGTGTGTGTGTGTGTGTGTGTGTGTGTGTAAATACGGGAACAGATGGAGGCGTGATGGGTGGTGTTAGATGCGACGGCAGGGGTCGAAGGTGCAGTGAGCGGTTTAAGGTCATGCGAGCGCGTCCCGCACACACGTGCACGGGGCGCGTGCGCGTCAGACGCCCCCGTGCCCGCTCCCCGTTAAGGAAGGTCGGTTCAATGCCACGGTGTCATGGCGTCCCTTCGGCTGGGCAGGAGAGACGTCACACACACACACACCCTCAGCTTCTCTCCTTCATTAGCCGCCCTCTCACTCCAAAGGGCCCAAAGTGCTCATCGTGAAAATTATGAATAAAGGGACAAAAGGGAATTCGTTTACCATCCAACTTTCTGATTCCGCTTGAATTGTTACGTTACGGTAGTAGGTGCGTACAGATGTTGTTCTCGTGGTCTGGTGATGCATCGCTAAAACCATTCTTGATTGTACTTTCCCAGGGTGACGAGGCCTCAGCTGTACAGGACATGGCAGAGTCACCGGTTGACACGGACCCTGCTGATGCTATGGAGGTGAGGCTCGTCCACGCAAACGTCTACAGTCTAGTACAAATCTGCATTTGAACACGTTAACGGATGGAAGACTACTGCAGCACGAGGGACGTGTCCACACGACGCCCCGTTTGTCACGTGATCTGCGTAGCTAAAACAAAGCCACTGACACCATGGGACCATGAAATGATATAGAAATGTTGTGCGATGCGCAGGATTTAATGGCGTACTAAATGTAAACCTCGTCACCACGGGGGCCGTAACCACTCCTGTCCGTCTCGTCCCTCAGGACGACACCGACGACAACTGATCGGAGACGGGAAACGTTCCACGTGGCTCCGCCCAAGTCCCGCTGTGCCTCCTTTGGCCCTTTATGGAGTCTGTGCCCAACATCTGTGTGTGCGCGCGCGTGTGTGTGTTGTTTCGTATGTCTGTGGGTAAATGTTATAGAGAAAGAGATGCCGTGCATGTGTGTGTGTGTGTTTGCCTTTTACACATCGGTGCTTAAAGTGACCGGCTGTAATAACCGCGAGCACACGTCTCAGTGTCTTTAGTGTGTGTGTACGTGTGTGTGTGTGTGTGTGTGTGTTTATGTATGTTGTCGTCACCTGTGTGGCTTTATCAACTGCTCAAACATTTAAATGTCAAACTTGAAGCACCTAAGTGTCTCGATATTAATGAATTAACGTGATGTTTGATATGAAAGCTTAATGATATTCTCTATTTTTGTGTGTGCTGTCACTGTATTTTGCGGTGAACTACAAAGTGCTGAGCTATTCGTGCATTCATATGGTATTTTTTAATTTGTCACCGGTGTGATAAATATATTGCATTCTGAATGGACTTTTGGAAACCAAGAGCATGTAAAGGTGTTGAAATAAAGTCAGTGAGGAAAAAGGGGTCACTTGTTTTGTTCATTCGTGGAAACAACGGAGGAGCCAACAACAGTTTGCAGTTTTAAGGACTTTAAATCAGTTTGGTATTTTTTGCATATTTCGGTGCCCTTGCGTTGCTTCTTTTGATTGCTTACATACACTCATCAGCATTACAGCTACGTGTTTGCTGCTTTAAACTAGAAAAATATAGGATATATTAAAAAAAATTAAAAATACCCACAGTGACCAATCCATAGGTTTTATGTATTGCATTGCCAATCCTCTCATGACATGTTCACATTACTCTTACAGTGGGAACAGCCGTGCACTTTACCGAGCTCGACAGTAAAAACATGGAGGGAAAGCAGAGAACAGAAAGATGCTTCATTTATTTCTCTTCCAGAACATTATAGTGACGGGTTCTGAAAATGAGTATTAAACTGCTGCATTGACTGACACCTCCAACAACAGCATCCCATTTTGCATCAAACGCCTACTTCATGATATTTGACAGGTATTTGTCAAACATAAAAGGCGTGTCGTGACAAAGAAGTCGGATTTGTCCCAACCTGCCATTAAAAAACACAAAGTACAAAACGGCTCCTAATTCCACCGACGTCGACCTCAAACGGGCCCGTTTTCCACATCTGGACGCGACGAGGGAACGGCTGACTGAGAGTGACACGACGAAGAGCCCGTGCCTCACTTCCTCTTCATCCTCTTCAGGGCCTTCCACTCCCCCTCCTGAGTGGCCAAGCTGCCAAACAGCTCCCTCACTTTCCTCTTCCTCTCCGAATCTCTGCAACAAACACACGGCACGGGGGGGGGGGGGGGGGACACGTTAAGAGGCTCCTCCTTCCATTCAGAGACCAGTCGGGTCGTTTATCCGTACCTGTCCATGACCTCGGTGAGCTTCTCTCTGGCCAGGAAGCGCGTGTCCTTCCGGATCTCCCTCAGGGCGCCCTTGAACTCCTTCTTGTACTTGTGCTTCAGTCGCTCCTTCTCCCGCTCCTCTCTGGTGCAGCCACGTTTCTTTCCGTAGTCCAACCTGGCAGATAAAAAAAAAAAAGGAGGAAAATGTGTATTCTTTATCGCTTCGTTCCCACGCGGGGAAAGTTCCTTTTCGGACGACTTTTGTGTCTTACACTTCAACAATCTTGGGTGTGAGCAGCTTCATGGGAATCGGCTTCTTCTTCTCCAAGACCAGCCGACAGCGCGTCACAGCGGCGCCGCCGATGCTCTCCAGAATCTCTGCGCGAAGCTCCTGCCGCGGAAACAAACATTTTCACGTTTCTTGGGAGAAACCCGACGATCCGACACTTTGGAAGAGCGAGGGGGAAGCCAAACTCTCTCTGCCACCAACCTGCAAAAGCTCCGGTAACGTCTGGGCCGAGAGGTGCTCGGAAAGCAGCGTCCTGATTGGCCGAAAGACGCAGGTGAAGGACGCGAGGTCTTTGTAGAGCACACAGCAGCGCTTCACCAGGTCCAGGCAGGTGGACAGACACATCAACCTGCAGGGAGACAGAGGGTCACATCTGCACATATGTGGGGGGCCGGTCACGCTGTCACTAACATCTAGTTATCTAACCACACTTTAGCATCTGGCCATCACCACCCCCCCCCCCCCCCCCCGCCACAGCTGCTGCGTGTGTGTATGTGTGTGTGTGTGTGTCACTAGGAGGCCTGAAGGAAGGCAGGAATTAGAATACGACTGGGCCCTGTGTGAGAAGTGTGAGGAGCAGGAGTCACACACAGCAATCTCATTCAGAACAACGGCTGTTTGTAATCGGAAGCATTGGATAAATTATGCTTCATCGTTTACGTAATTTTATAATCCTTGAAAATGGTTTTAGGTTAGATAAAATATTAGATTGATCTCCTCAATAGATTCCATTGCTTTGACAAATAGTCAATCAAATATAAATTAAATGAATTTATCGTCTACACAAAGAGTTTTGGTCGACTGATTGTTTCAAGTATTCATTTCAGTCGAGAACAAATAAAAGATTATTCTCTCACACACCCTCCTCCTCCTCGGCTATGGGCCGCTAAAGCCTGTTTACCGGCTTTGCTTTGTGCCCACACACCAGCTGCTGTGTGAAACACACGGGCGGCTGAATAATCGTCTCCGAGCCGCGCGGCCTGTGCAGGTGAACGCCGCGCACTCCAACACACACCAGCCTTCATTTATGACATGTCGTCAAAACAACCGTTTAAAGTTGTGTTTGCGCTTTGGTTTCCGGTGCAAACGGAACACGAGGAGCAGCGAGAAGACGTTTTCTCACACTACAATGGCTCCCTGCCTCTCAGCTGGGCATGTAATTGTCTCTAGGCCACTGCGCTCTCCGGTTATTACACAGTAAGATCTGAATGGCCAATTAAGGCACTCTGAGATCCGTTGCCTCGGAATGCTGTGTCCCGGATGGGCGGGGGGGGGGGGCGGCATTATACACACGGGGTAACAAAGCAACGTCGGGGGAGGGCTTTGACAATAATTTAGAAATCCGTTTTTGGAAAAGTGAACACATGGAGGAATATTTATATCTCAGATAAGCCTGGATGGGGCGATTTGTCCGCCGTGTTACATTGAAAGATGCGCTCCTCTTGTGCGCAGACAGGGTACAGAATCTCTCATTTGTAACACGGGGGTAATGTGACACTTGGGTTGCTTGTGGCACATCAAGTGGGAGTGTTCCCAAACTTCTCTGTGCACTTTGGCCTATCTTGAATTTTCTTAGTGTTGATTAATAGTAATCGTGGCTCTAGAGAAATATGCAGATGGTCATCACATTATTATACATTTATTATTGATTCAATGTTGAGTGTGCCTACCTAGATTATTCAGTAAAATAACTGAATGAATGTTGTGGCTTTATAGGTAAACGTGTAAACATGTCAATTAATGATTTATTTTGCCAGCTGTGTCCCTTTTTCCAGTCACGCTATACTAAGCTCAGTCATGGACCTCCTTGCTTTAGCTTCATACTCAACTTACAGACATTAGTGGTACTGGTTCATCTCATTCTACTCTAAGAAAGTGAACAAGCAGAATTAACAAAATGTCGAACAAGTTCACAATACAGCTCCAGTGCGTCTGATGCGTTCAGAGAGGCGCAATGTCAACTCATAAGCAAAGGTTGCCTCACCCCCCCCCCCCCTCCCCTCCCCTCCCCTCCTACCTGTGGTGGTCTCTGTCCAGCTCGCTTCGGGGTTCCAGGTGTCGGGTCGCAGACAGCGGAAGGCTCTTCTTCGTCCAGCTCTTGCGGGACTCGGAGTCCGCCAACACGAGCAGATCGCTGCACCTCCCCGTTGGCCTGAAGGGCGGCACCACCGTGTAGCCTGCAACACGAGGTCAGCGGCTCGTTGAAAAAAAAACGCCATCCGCACAGAAGAAACGCATGGGAAAAAAATAAGCGTCGTTAAGGGTGAGGGGCGGGCTACCGAGGGACGTCTTGTCCTTCACGGCCAGATGCAGCGTCCCAGCCAGGAAGTTGACGAGCTCTGGCAGGAAGCGCTTTGAGAAGGTGACGTACTCCACCGCGAGACAGCACAGCACCAAACCCGACGTCACGTCCTGCAAAGATCTCACCGGACACTAAAGGACGTACAAAGCATGGATTCAAAAATTTAAACGGGTACGACGATGGCCTTCCAATGAGTAATTGAAGTAGATAGAAAGAATTTTCCTACACAAAGAAAATTCACAATAAAATGAAAATGACAGATGGGAAGAGAAGGGCTGAAACCAACTGGCGCACCTTGGTGAGCGCCTGGCTGATGTAAAGCAGCGCCGGAGTCGTGACGGGGTGTCTGAAATCTGAGGTGGGAAACAGCAGCCCCGTCACCTTCAGGTAGATGAGCTAAAAGACACAAGAACAAAAACCCACTGGAGCAAGTTGGTCGTAGACAGAGGAGAGAAGAACCCCTTCATCAAGGGGACACAGCCCCTTCGGCCGAGGACACAACGGATGTTTAGACCATCCGAGCAAATAATCCATACCATGTCCAGCGCTGGGAAAGGAACATGCCCTTTGACCTCAAGCACCTCCTCCACGCTATGACCAGCGTCTGCAAAGATGCTCTGCATGGCCTTACAGGCAGCTTCTGGAAACATCTGACACATAGTGTACAACTCTCTACAGGAGAGAGAGAGAGAGAGAGAAAACGCTGGAATGATCAGAGCCGTTTGTTTAGAGGACTAAATATTTGAATCTTTGAGGAGCTTAAATTGTCTGAACTCACGGTATGAGCTTATCTACGGTGGCGAGTTCAGGTGGACTCCTGGTGGCCAGTTCTCCGATGTACTCCAACAAAAAGCCAAACATTTTCTGAGAAAAGACAAAAAAACATTGTCAGTGCCCGAGGGCGACGGACTGGGCCTAAAACCTGGCGGGAGGGGCACTACCTGCAGTTTGAGCTTATTGCCCACAGCCAAACTGGCGTGGTTGCTCTTCTGAGTCCTGGCCACAATGAGGCGCTGGTTGTCAGGGGTGTGGCCCTGCAGCAGAGCCTTCAGATCACTGTAGCTCTCTGGAGCTAAGAGAAGAAGAAGAAGAAAACGGGAGACTGGTGACGATACTCATCTGAGCAATGTCTCAAATTCAGATGAACAAAGATCAACCTTCAAAAGAAAGCTACGACGCTAACGCTACTTTGTGTGTTCTGAGCATAGTTTTTGGTACATGTGTACAGCGTAGTCACCAGTAAATGTGTACGGGAGCTCTGCTTTGGCGGCTTCCTGCTGGGCCTTCATCTCCTCTTTGCTCAGGCTCGGTTGGGCACTGGTCTCTGTTCTCTCCTCATCGTCGCTTTCCTGCTCGGACTCCAGGTCCGAGTGACCATCTTCTTCATCATCGCTGCCCTCCTGCTCCCCTTCCTCCTCCTCCCCATCTTCTTCTTCCTCCTCCTCCTCCTCCTCCCCATCTCCATCCCCCTCCTCCTCCTCCACCCCCTCCTCCTCTCCACTGTGTCCCTCTTCTTCATCGTCCTCTTCAGCCTTATCTTTGTCAGCCTCCTCTCCGATGTTCCATTTGCCATCCTGGACTCACAAAAGAAATGGGAATTAAACACCTTCGGCACTAACAAAGAACCCTTCAGTTCTTTCACACACGGACCGCTTGTCTCCCACCTGATAAGACAGGGTCTTCTCGTCGTCCTTATCCAGGATGAAGCCGTCGTGGAGGTCATCAGCAGAGATGTGGCTTTGACTCTGTGAGCTCTCCCCGACCTCGTCCCCCATCATCCTCCTCAGGCGGTCGGACTAGGAGGAAAACAGAGCATCAAAAGGGTCTGCCAAGTATGCGACGAAAAGCTGTTGGCGTCGCGATCAAACAAACCTCTAGTTTCTGCAGCTTCTCCCTCTCCTCCCGGGCGAGCTCCTCCGGGGTTTTCAACTTCTCCGAGGGCTGAGCCTTCATCTCAAAGACCAACTCTCTGACCATCATGTCATACTGTTCCAGCTGCAACGCACGGAGAGAGAGAGAACAGAGAAACGGGTCAATGAAAGCAAATGGTGGAGGAAAAGCATTTTCTGGAGATGGTTGTGACCCTACCTTGGGCTTCTCCTCCTCGGCACGGTCGCCCTTGGGCGTCTTTTTCACCATCAGAGCCTGGATGCTCTTCCACTCCTGGTCCAGCTTCTCAGTCAGCTCATGAGACTCCTCTTTACGCACTTGTCGCTCCCGCTAAAAAAGTGAAAGAATATTTAAGTTAAACTCATCTGGACCTCAAACAAATCTTCGCATAGTGCTTCTGCCTCACCTTCTCCTGCTTGGACTTCTGGATGAGCTCTTCAATGAGCTCCTGTCTGGACTTGGCTCTGTAAGTTTCTTCCCCGTCATGCTGCTCCCCTGTTTTCTTTCTCAGGAGACCCCCTCCTCCTCCAAAGTGGGAGGCCGTCAGCTCAGCTGGATGATAGAAAAAGACATTTAGTCACTATTATGTATCACATTTATATGTCAAAAATCTTAGTATGGGCTGGAAATTAACCCTTTTTTTTAAAGCCGTTTTGGCGTTTTATCATCATTAAAAGCATAAATAAGTAACGCAGCTTGCTTCCTTCTCTACTCAGCTAAACTCACTCCACTATACGTTTACAAATATAAACGTATACGATTTTTGCTCATTATCATGGTCTGAATATTAAATTGAGAACCTTTAACTGAAGGACAGTGATCGTAAATATCCCAATATCAACCAAGGACAATGCAGGGAGGGAAAAACTGTCAGCCAGTTATGATTTATGTTTAAATCTATAAATATGTTCACGATTCAACTTTGTCTGTTTGGTGTATCGGTCATCAGCAAAACTCACCTGATAAAAGACCTTTCTCTTCAGACTCATCATCGCTGTTCACAGCGTCGTTGAATTTCTCCATCTCCGCCAGCGACTGGCCGTAATGAGTCAGCTCCTCGTCCTCGTTCAAGTTGTAAAGATCCTTCTTATCGTGGACGCGCTGAATAATAAAGCAAAGTTTGGCCGGGAGTTTAGACGACATCGTCCAGAAGGCCAGACGTCTTGAGTCCTTGGGCAGTCACTGAGTCTATTGAAAGGTGTCTGGTCTAAACCATAACAGCAGCACTGACCTGTCTCTCCATCGCGAACCTCTTCAGGATTTTGTCTTCGGGTGCCATCTGGGTGTCGTACTCCCCGAAGCGCTTGTCGATGAATTTGCTGGACCTGCCCTTTTGTTTGTATTCCTTCAGGAGGGTTTCTTTTCTCTACGGATAAAAAAAAGAAAGAAGGGGAATTTCATTTGTTGAGAACAAGAGTTATGTCAGCGTGGCACTGATCAATTTAGGTACAAACACATATTAAATTAACAACATCATATATTTAATGCAGTAAGTGTACCAAAACTTATTTCATCCTCATTTGAAGTTGCACTAAGTTCTGTTCATCTGTACTCGATGTCCTCACAAAGCGCTCGGCCTCCTGCAGAGAATCCCTCTCTCAACGTGATACTGAGATCACCAGGCTTCACAGCACAGATTGTGCTAGAGATGATGAGCTGTGACCCACGGTTGTACAATACAGTGTCACTGTACAGTACATTCATTTCTCAGATGAAAGAATCTTTCATGTTTAAAGCAGGGTCTGGTTTACTTTTCTTGATTCTGCTGACATCGCCCACACTTTTGACCTTTTGTAACTTTGATTTGCCGCTACAGTTTCAATATTCACTAACTACATTGAATACTTTAATAGACATTGATAATGTATTCAACAGCAGCTCGTGTGAATATTTGTTCTGGCTGTGTGATGAGAGAAGTTATTGGGATGAGGCAAAAAGCAACGCCATCAGATTTCCTCTCACTTACCTTGTTGTTTGCTTTGGATCGAGACACCCCGGGCAGACCCACATCGTGCTTGCTTTTCCTCCCCAAAATATCGAATTTCTTCCTGTTGACTTTCACCTCGAAGGGATTGTTTTTGATTTCCACGGAGGTCTTGGCTTTGCGGACCTTGTCGGCGACGCTCCTCTTCTTGGGAACCTTCCCCATCTGGAACAGATGTGCGAGGACGGATTGATTGATTGAGCTCACATAGCTTAATTCATACAGTTATTTATTTCAAACACTTCACCAATTAAACGAACACTGGGTAGCACGGCGTTTGGGATACGTGCTGCTATCACGGTGACGTCAAACACGCATCAGTTACGGGAGCTAACACTTAGCTAACTGTTAGCTCGCTTATTCTATTTTTTGGACGGACTGACGTAACGTGATCATTACGTGTTTGACCTCGCATGTGCTAATGAGAGCAAAGGCGTCAAATGGGACGAAAAGGAGCAATGTGTGGCAAAAACGTTACAGCCCAAGTTAGCTAAATTAGCTTCACTGGAGTTCGTAAACAAACTGACATTATCCCACGGAGACGGAGTTTACCTTTCAGCCGAGTGGAGGCCTCGACTTATTAAACCGCGGCACAAGAAAACATGCGGCAAAGCGGCTTTGCCAACTCCGAATG
Organism: Pungitius pungitius; assembly: GCF_949316345.1. Classification (NCBI taxonomy): domain Eukaryota; kingdom Metazoa; phylum Chordata; class Actinopteri; order Perciformes; family Gasterosteidae; genus Pungitius; species Pungitius pungitius. The sequence continues at coordinate 4,922,857 of NC_084917.1, read as the reverse complement.
TAATAAACAACACTAGTATTGCTTTACTATCCACGTTGCTTCACTTGGTTAGGTTTTCCAGCGTGCACCAGTCTGGGGTGAAAGTTCAAAACAAGGAAGAAAAGAGGAGCTACTTCCGGTATGAGTTTACGCTGCAGCGCCCCTATCGTCTAAAGAAGTTCCTCCTTCAAAATAAGAGCGCGTGTGTAGAGTAGTTTACACACAAAACACTGAGAATTATTAATTTGAATGTCTTATCAAACTTTTTGGAATAGTATCTGTAGGTGTCCTGTCGCGATGGATTGGATTTTAATCTGTCACGCACGGAGAATTAGTCCCACTGACTTTGGTGAACACACTTTAGGTTCAAACGAAATATCGCACGATTAGATTGATTGACCTGACATTTCAAAAGTCCTAAAAGAGAACATATGCCAAAATCATAATCCTGATTGTTAGTATTGCAAATGTTAAGAGATCTTTGAACAGTTACTGAGCTGGACTAAAATGATCATACAATATTTACGCTAACAAACGATTCGGCTTGTCTATGTGGTTTGATAATTTATACAAAAATGTGGTTTAAGCAGTTCTCATCTTCTCAAAGTCTGTTAATATTTTACAAAACATGATTGTTATTAACCAAAGTGCCTCAGGCAGCTCTGATCAAGTGTTTAAAGTTTCTTCCTATACTATTTACACTGCAGATATTACTTAAATAACTACAATCACACACCAAGGTAAGTGTTTTCCTTTTATTCATGGTTGTAAAAGAGGCAGGACCATGAGAAAACAGGTGGAAGTGGTAAATCTGTAGTCGATATAATTCTGAGACACATTAATTGGAAGATTAGACAGAATACAATTCCATAATAGCTGCGAAAAAACTATAAAAGGGACTAAAATATTATAAGCACACTGAAGCTAAAAAAAAAAATTCAAATAAAGAGGGTAGTTAGTCGTTTAATGGACAGTGCACGCTCTAAGCACTCTACATGCAGTCCTTCAGAGTTAGATCTCTCCAGCTTGCACGGATCGATGAAGATTTGCCATCTGCTGTGAACGAAGGCTTATCGAGCGTCTCGGATTAGATGAAGCGTCTTTTGGGTCACCGCATGTTGGATGGTCTGATGACTGAGCGCTTACTAAAACAAAATGAACCAACACAAGTTAGCGTCGCATGGAGTCGGCCTTCGTGGAATTACCCGCAGGATTAAGCACAGCTCCTTTATCGACAAAATGATTTCTAAATAAAGTTTCTCCAGTGTACTTTGAGTCTTTACTGCAACAAACAGGTATTCAAAGGACTACTCGCTCAGAGGGCAGTTTCACACGTTGTTAGTTGCAGCTTTTGGACCAGACGTACTTTACATGTTCTGTAACTGCAGCATCTGTGTTTAAGATCATGTGTGTTACGAGTTCTCATTGAACAGAAAAAAGGAGGCTTACAGTGCTCTCTCAAAGTAAAACTATCATGGCTTCAGCTACTTTGTGAGAAATAAGTTTAAAAAAAAAGAAAAGAAAAAGTATTTCATAATTTGTAGTATTTCCATCTTTCAAGGAGATGGTGAGATAGCATGTGGCAAACAAAGCCAGGCAAAAAGATATATAATTAAAAAAAATGTTTTTCCTCACATTACTTCCTTTGAACCACGCCAGTACAAAATGTCCTATTAACCCTTGGAATACTCATTTTAAAAAAAAGCACAATGCTTTGTCCAGTCTCCTGGGATAAATCTCCCTTTGCTGGGATCAGAGCTCAAAATCCGTTTAAACATCATCAGGTTCGGAGCAGTTCATCTGGGTTTGTGAGATATTAAACCCAACTTCTACATCACATGAATGACTTAACTTCCAGGTATATTGTGGAGTGCTTTAAGGCTGTTAAATGCTTTTGAGTTAACGTAAAAAGGTGAATTGAAAAGATTTAGATTGATGATGGTTTAATCAAAATATTTGATTGATGATGGTTTAATCAAAATATTTGATTAAGTCAATATTAATATGGGTTTGTACGAGTGCAATTTCCATAAATCATCAACTGAAAGTTTCCCAAATGTAGTTCTCCTCAGCTCATGTTATGTCTTACATGGCTGCACAGCTTCAGTGGTAAAATGAGCTCTATTCAATTTGTAAAATGAGTACAAGCTTAATCTTTCAGCATTCAATGTTTTTTAAAAGACACATTTTTGATACAATCCATTACATTCTAGTGGTTACAACAGTTTTTCATAAAAGCCTAAAACCTCACATTAGTGTGTGGACATGCATCAAAGGCCAAATAGAGTGAAGAAGACAGAATGCATCGCTCACTCACAACTTAAAAAAAAGAAGCTAATAATTAAAAACCTTTATGCAATCCATTATTTTTACACTGTATACAAAATTGGCACGCACTAACGAGGAAACGGGTTAATAAGCCAACGACAAATTATATCAAAAACAACAAAAAAAATAGAAATAAAAGCATAACTGTGCGGTGGCTTTGCTCGAAGGGACAAAAAGCAAAACTGAAAAAAGGAGGCCGAGGCCGCCGCGAGGACCCATCCGACCGCCCGCCGTCTACGACTCGCCAGTCTTTTTCTTGTTTTTCTTCAGGAAGGAAGGGGTGCGGAACTTCTTTTTCTTTTTGGAGGGGGATTTGCTGGGAGACTCCTCGCCCTCCTGGTCGCCGGCGGGCTCCTCCCCCCCCTCGGCCGCGTCGGCGCCGGCGGGGGCGGATTCCTCGGCGGGAAGGGCCGGGGCGTCGGAGGGGTCGTCGGGTGTCAAGTCGGGAAGGGTCTGCCTCAGGGTGGCGGGGTCGCTCTCGTCCTTATAGGTCTGCTCTGGCAGGGACTCTGTTTGGAGGAGGTGAGAGGGGAGACGGGGGAGGTGGGGGGGGTTATTGGTCTCTGCTGGCAGACTGATGGGAGCAGCGCTGACAAACTTCAGAGCACGCTGAGCGGTTAAATCCACGGGCTTTCTCCGCTTTCACTGGTCACACAACTCGGCCTCGTTAGTAAACAACAGCGGATCGATTGACGCATTTAAAGCACTGACTGTCTTTAAGGTGCATGTAGAATTTTAAAAAGGCAACATTCCCACAAGATCCACAACCACACGGATAAAATAAACCCCACCAGGCATTTAAACTGACCGCCACCAAACCAGGGCGCTCCCGCTTACATGACACCACAGTATCATCCTCTTTAAGGATAAGCAACTGGGGGGGGGGGGGGGGGGGCGCTTCATTTAAACAGAGAAATGTGTATTAATTAGAACATAAATTAGGACTTGGTTAATCAGTTGATGGGAGTACAAAACCTCTGTAGAGACGTTCCCTCTGGTCTTGTTTTCACAGCAGTATCTAAGGACTGAAAATTCACCGTTTTGTAGACTTTCAGAAGTAGACTGAACCAATTCATGGAGCCAAAACTTAAAATACAAAAGAATTTGCAGGCAAAAACAAAGCTCTGTTCTGTCTGAAACCGTCACCAGAGAGTTCAGATAGAAAAGCCATCAAGCCAAGAAATCCAAAATCTCTTCACGTCACTTCTCTTGTGCCCGTCAGAACAGAGACGGGGGCGCACACACACGCGCACACACACACACACACACACACACACACACACACACACACACACACACACACACACAGCACCGGGCCACACCCTCCCTTGAAGCTAAAGAGGGAGACGCAGCAGCAAGTCTGGTTGGTCAGCCACACCCAAATAAAGCACGGATGTACCTGGTAAAGCACTCGTCGTCTGCAACACAAACACATTCAACACGTTACCTGGTTTTTCCTTTCTCCGTGAAGACAAAAAAAACAAAAACAACAGTGCATATAACATTGATAACATGTGTAGATGTGCAAGAGAGGTTGGTTATTCGGACAGTGAGTAACTGGCAGGAACAAAAAGAGGTTATCAAACATAAAAAAGATTTGGTGAGGTTTACTTCCAGAACATCCTCCACTTTGTTTTTGGACGTTATCATTTGGGCAAAAGGCTTTTAACAGATATTAGAATATTACCAACCTGTAATGAGGTTGTAAAGAAACATTTCTTTCTATAATTTGTGCAAGGTTTTACTTTGCGACAGAACCGTGAAAGTGTGAATTGAGTTTAATTCCAAGAGAAGGAGGCGCTCCGAAATAACACCCATCAACACCAAGAAAGAGAGTCAGAGGAGTTCAAACGGGTTAGTTCAGTTCAGATCACAGCTCGACTAGTGAAGCCATGCAGAGGAAAAAAAAACTAGGAGATTGAGGGGAGATGATCAAACACTGGTATGGGTGTGTGATGGGTAATTAGGAGGTGGAACAGTACGTACTTACTAGGGCAACAGGTACTCTTTTGTATTTCCATCTCCTGATTGTAATCGCAGCCACAAAGAAGAAAAAGCACAAGTAGAAACACATGTCTATGCAGATCAAACCACAGGCACAGTGTTAAATTAAAAAAAAAAAAAATTAAAAAATGTGAAATAGGAGGAGAAAATAAAACACCAATCCTAAAAAGAATGGTTGGGAAACCATTCTTAGTAGACCCCAAAACGATGGAGAATGGAAGTGAAGGGGTAGAGGAGATACTGAACATCGAGAAATATGTTATACAACAATTCAGGTATTAGATTACACCTGTTCCTAAAGCTACTCATCCTCCTCCCTCACTCAAAGTAGCTCATAAAATACATTTGACTGGAATAAGGCCAATTATTGTTTGTAAATTTAAGTTGTAATCTTCAAAGTGTCACAGCCAGTTCGGCTATAGGTGTAATCCAATAGTAATAAGGACCAAGAGGGAGAAAAAAAAAAAAAAAAAAAAGACAAGCCAGTCATTGTCTTTCCAAACCTTTTCCTTCCTGCCTTTACGTTATGTGGGGACTGAATAACAGTCAATTTCCTCATAAGACCAACCTGGTTAAATAATCACAACCTCTTGGCCTGTTATTACAGAAACCACAGCATAGCAGCTGTAGTAGTAGTAGTATTATTATTATTATTATTATTATTAAAGACCACAACATGAACACACCCCAAGACAGAGGCGGGTGGACGGGCAGGAGCCTCCGGAGACCCTGGAGAAACCCCAAAACCCAGCAGGAGGACTGGAGAAAACCCATGCCGAAGCAGGCAGGACCGGTTGTGTGGAGTGCGTCAGGCCAGCCTACCTTCCTCTGCTCTGACGGGGGTGCTGGGTGGCGTGGTGGTGGGTTTCTGGCTTTGGGGCTCTTCTTCCTCCTCGGCCCCTACGAGCGGCTCCACGTCTGGATGAAAATCCGCGGAAATGAAAAAAAAACAGCAAGAAACAAATGCTCATTTAGTGACGTACTCGAGGTCATTCAAGTCACCAAAGAGAAGTATTTGCAGATCACAAAGAGAAAGACAACAGGACAGCACAAGGGGAAGAAAACCCACTGCAAAGTCAACGATAAGAGAACCATTAGTTTGATCATTCAGAGGCACGGGGGGGAGGGGGGGGGGGACACAACCACAGAGATGTATCCAGGACAGGTGAGCGGGAAGAGTCGTGGGATGCTCTGATTGGATGGCTGAGCTCAGACAATAAAAAGGTAAGCGGAACACTAAAAGCACTTTTTAGACTTGAGTCGAGAACGCCCTTAAAGAGGGGATGGCTTCAAATAAAAATGAAAAATAAACACCTCACATATCATCTCTACTCAGCTCCGCGTCCAATCAAATTGCAGAAGGTTTTCTGATGCCTTGGCACAAAGCATCCGAGAGAAGGGGATGAGGGAAGTAGTCAAGCGAAAGGCTTCCAAGGACTGAACTGTGAAGTTGAGAGGATGCAAAAAAAAAAAAAAAAAAAAAAAACCACAATGACTGCAGGCTGGGATCCCAAAACCTCTCCCAGTGCAGCGGGGTGCGGATTGAGACTGACCAGGGCTGAGCATCGGGGAGGGAGAGGTGGGGGGGAAGCGGCGGGGCCAGATTTCTTTTTAGGGGCGCGGCGCCGCTTCATGGGGCGTACCTGGAGCCTGACCCGCCGCCGAGGGCTCCTTGCTGAGGGCTCTCAGCACGGCGCAGTGGAACTCCTTGTGCGGGGAAAAAACATCATCGGCAGAGTCTGCGCCGCCTGCGCTCGGCCCCGCCCCCCCGCCGGCGAGGACGAGGGGCGAGGGGCCCGTGGCGGTCATGGACGGGGCCCTCTCTAAACCGGGCGAGTCAGTCGCGGGCCGTGGAAGCGGGCCGACGGAGGCCCCGCCCCCCCGCAGCAGCGCGGCACTGGGTACGCTGGAGGCCGCCCCCGCCTCACTGCGGTCTGCTACTGTGAAGTCACGCGCATGTGCGCAACGTCACCAACCGGACGTTCGAGCATTCAAGCTTTTGCAGGAAACTTAAATATTCTTTCATGGAAAGCATCCTTTGATTGGTTCACAATAGCTGCAAATAACTTGAAAACACATTACAGCTCAGGTGACCTCTACTCAATCCTTACTTCCTGTGAGGACTAACAAGAGTTAATTGGGGGGGGGGGGGGGGGGGGGGGGGGGGGCTGACTACAGAAGGAGGGTCTGCACCACTTCAACAAGTCAACAGGATAGAAAAAAGGTTTCTCTTTTTTCTCCCCCATTCATCGTTCTCTACACTAGATTTAGATTCACCTTCGGGCCCTTTCTGCTTCTGCTCCACCTCCTTTCGGTACTCGTCCAGCTCCTGGTCGGTGAGTTTGTTGAAGGGGTTGGGACCCTGCTTGCTGACGATGACCTTCGGCTGGTACTCCTTTTCGATGATGGCTTTGGACGCGGTCACTAGCTCCCCCTTCAGGACACACAGGGCAGAGAGAGAGAATACACAAGGATCCCATAAGTGAAATAAGAGCCGTAGAGTCAAGCGGTGGCAAAAGATGTTGCTTGAGCGGCATTATCAGATTAGAGACTCATAACTGTCGAGCAGCATGAGCGAGAGTTTCAGCCATAGGCGAGTAAACGGTTGTCTTCAGAGCACAAGTTAGCGCCAATGGGGCAATTTCAAAAGTAAAAACACGTTACTTCTCCTTATTATTAGGTGGAAATTGTTTGTGGTTTTGTTTCATACAACAGACGGCTTAGACATAAAAAGCAAAGCACAGAAGAGCTCCAGCCGACTCGATCCAGATCACCGGGCACGCAGGAAACGGTTCGCTCCATGACCAAAAAGATACACAAGCAACACAATACACAAATGGCACCGTTCTAGCACGATTATCGACGCCATCGGCACAGGCCCGGATATCGGGTGTCTGTCTGAGGCTCAGAGAGATGTCATTGGGGGGGGGGGGGGGGGGAAGATGTGAAGTAAAGGTGACTGGAGCAGTACCTTTCTAATTGATCTAGCAGGACTATAGGACCCCTCGGACACATCGAGGCCTTCAATAGTGTCTGTACAGTCAGACAGAGGGGCGTCCTGCAATGGTAAACCCAGTGAGTGGGGGGGGGGGGAAGGAGGAAGAGGGGGGGAGGGGGGGGCACAACCCAGCTCTTAAAGCTCTTAAAACACCAGCACGCTCAAATCAGCAGTCGGTCAGACAGGCATGAATGTAGGCAGACCTTCAGGAAACGGTACAGAGACACCTCACTTTGAAATTTCCCAGTAGAGAGCGATCCCTTTTTAGGAAAGTGAATGCATAGCATCATCTGTCTCGGTTATACGTATAAAAATATATGCAAGTGTGCTCCTTTCAAAGAGGTAGTTGCAACCAGCAGCTGGGACACATCTTGATGAAAGAAGTGTCAATAATTAAGTTCTCTTTGTTTTGATTAGTTACTTCCCACCTCTGCATACACACATACCAGATGGGACATGCACACAAGTTTTGGACGTGCACGCAGAGAGCGGCGGATGCGTGATGTGGGGCCGCGGCGAGCGCAGCGGTGATGGAACAAACAGCCAAGGCCATGCATTGTGAAGACAAACGGTCCACACAGGGGTGGGGGGGGGGGGGGGGGGGGAGGGGGTGTTCTCAGTCTCAACAGAATAAAAGCGCGTCAAGGACTGCTCGGGCCCTTGAAAGCATACAACAGCTGTGTTTGGCGTTGCCCATGTCGTGCGCTAACGCTGCCGCTCAGCAAACGGAGAGCGCACCGTGCAAACTGAACTCAAGAGGAAAATTACAAGCCATTTTTTCTGTCGCTCTCCTCTGCATGCATAGAAATAAAAGTAAGTCTGGAGTGGGGATCATCTTAAATAGTTGCGAGGGACCAGTCTGCAAATGCTCAGCCGGATATCGTCATCAACCATAAACTAAAAAGGCAAAAAAAACACCCAACTCCAAAGGAAAGATGGAGAGAAAACAAAGCGCGCGTGATCATGGGACACAACCCGAGTTGGGAGGTTTGGAGAGCTGACCGAGGTTAGCTCTCTCAAACACTACTCACCTGCCAGATTGATCTCTGTGGTCAAAGGATAATGAGACGTTACAAAGCCACTCCGTGCTCGGAAAACATGTTTCGCTCTCCATTATTAGCAGGGAAAAATCGCTCCCTCAAGAGGCTGAGCGGACAACTTTGAGCACAAGAGTTACTTTCCGGGTTTTGGTTTAAGGGCTGACTCCTGACCTGAACTTTACACATTCCAGCAGTGCGGTGGATTTAAAATGTAATGTATTTTAAAATCAAATACAAGAGGCTGGTGTTTAACTCCAGGTCAGCGGCAAGGTTTTCAAGTGCAGAATTTACAAACTGACCTGGTTGAAGTTACGTTCCACTACGGAGCCGGTGCACAGAACCTGGGACTGAGGCCCGGCTGTCTTTATGTCCTGCAGGTTCTGCTCTCGGATCTAATTTAAAAAAACAACGTAAAAATACAGTGGTGCAAAAACATCAAATAGTCTTTTTTCTTATAAAGGCAGTAAAAAAAAAAAATGAAATGTGATACCTTATTCCTCATTTCCAGGACATCTTTTGGGTTTGTGTTCATCGGGATGAACTGATTGGCTACGGCAGCCTGGCGCAGTCCGTCTTCGTTTGTCCACTGTAAACACCAGGTTAAGTGTTAAAACATTACTAAAGCGGCACATACGGAAATCAATTGAAAACCCAAGAACTTAAATTTATTTAGAAAAAAATTGAGAGGCTTCACAAAACAAGAATCATGCTGAACTGAAATCAACAAAGTTGGATGGCTGTAAAAAAAAATAAAAAAAAAGGTTTGAAGTGAACCAATGATGATAGTTTTCACTAAATTCAGTGAGGGACTGTTCTACGTCACTGCCTCTCTGAGGCCTACTCATCAACCAGAGATATCATGTTGACTCGTCACTGTGGGGCTCAAATGGGGACTAAACGTCTCAATGCACCACATCCTCATTCAGGATTAATACAATTCTTTCTGTGTGATCTTTAGCGAGGACTTTTCTAGAAAACTAAAGGTATGCCCCCGTAAGCATGACAGAGACGTGTGTAGATACGCAATAGATTTATACTGTCACAGTGTTGTCATTGTTTGCGGTATTCTGTTAAATAAAATGTTCATCCATTAGGAGTCGAGCCTACTTAAAGAACAGTCAAGTTTGCATATAGGAGACATCCCTAAAATGGTTTCTACAGCGTTTTTGAGGGGGATGAGGGCGGATTTATTCTAGTGCAAACCTTTTTTCATCATCATTGATGTACCATTAGAAACCCCAAAACAGAAGGAGCACACTGAAGAATCAAGCGAGAACACCACAGAAATAAAAAATGGGTAAAGGGGGTTGAGGGAGGGAGAAGTGTGGGGTGTGGTGGGGGGGGTGACGGATGAATGAGGCTGGCTTACGAAGCGAGAGTGGCAGTGAGAGGTGAGCTGGCATCACCAAAGTCTTTTCCCAGGCCGATACACAACAACGAGGACAAGAGCGACAACAGAGAAACACACCCGAAGGGGGGGGGGGGGGGGGGGGGGATCTTTCCTGCAGGGGATGGGACCTTCTTAATTGTCCAGATGAATAGAAAGAAATACCCCATTGACTTTTCTACTGGTTTCCCTTAACCTGGTAATGCTCAGCTTGATTGGTGGGCAAAATAAATAAATAAAAAAAGGTCTATTAATTTTCTTTTTTGCACCAAACTGAATGAGCAGCGTGGAAACATTCAAAAAAAATCTTCAGCGTTCATGCAAAATATTTTAGTCTAACATTTTGTTAAAAGTAGGCATGTAATTCGCAGAGGGAAAGCGCAGGCGTAGTTTTGAGGTTGGCTGGTAAGCCGCCAAACCAGGCACTCAATGAGAGGTGGGGGTGGGGGGTGTGGTGGCTCTGGATGGAAGTAGCTGGGTTGGGTTGTTTGAGTATGGGATGAACATGTAAATGTGATATACTCACTGAGAGAGAGTCTCACAACACAACATTTCCTACTTTCCCAACAGGAGATAATCGATTTAAAAGTCAGGTCAAATTGCCTTAAATCTTGGTTCTTTTTTCTCCAAAACAATTCCACTCATGCAGGACTCGAGTTCCAGAACAAAACTGAAACCAGAAAATTAACGTAGCGGCAACAGAAGCACAACTGGGTGCAGTTGAACATGTGAGGAAAATATCAAAACAAAAAGCAGGCCGCTTAACTCTTTTGCGCGGGAATTTCTTTTTCTCATCAAATCTTCATATTTTTTAGGACATTAATATTAAGATTAAAGATTTTTTTTGAGACATGCCACCTCCCTCCTTTATATGCTGAAAATGTATAAATACAAATTTATAATCAAATCTCGCCGTACTTTGGCACATTCTTTCCAATTGCTTGTATTCAAGCAACGTGGCTAAAAAGACAAAAGCTAACTTCAAGATGCAAAGACAAAACAAAGAGGGCTGCCGTGGGGGCGTTTAGCTAAAGCGTGGTCGGCGGCGAGGTCACCGCACGTTGCACCGCCCACTTGACTCGGGCCACACGCCTGCCGCTCGCTCCTCTGGGGAAAAACATCAACACCCAACAACGCATTTCACTAATACACATGCAGTGGGGCATGCATGGGGCGGGGAGACGGGGGAGGGGGGCAGGCCCGGCATCATGACGCAGGAGGAGACAAATACTCAACGAGCTAATTAGCAGAGCGGGTTAGAATAGTTGGGTTGACAGGACACTTGAAATCGTGACGCCTAAAGCGAGGCCCCGAAAAGGCCGCACGGTGACATCACCGGACCTCGTATAGCAGTTACATAGAAACAACAGTTTTAGCTCTGCACTACGCTTTTGACTCCTCTCTCTCTCTCTCTCTCCCCTGAACATCAAGATGCCGACCACCACCCCCCCCGCCCCCCTTTCCACCAACACGGTAGCGGTCAAATCTTTACTATGAACAATAAGGTAGGCACAGACCAAGCAGTTGGTTATACAGCTTGGCACGCAGACACCAGACGAGAGAGACTGCAGCAAGGGTTTCACGTGATCGTGTGTTATGTTCGTCCACACCTTAGGCTTCGACTTGGGGCTGCCGGCGCCGTCCGGCCCGTCCTCGCAGGGCTCGTCGGGCCGGCTGCCGGCATTGACCCAGCGGGTCTTGTCACGCTGGCCGCGCTGGAAGCTCTGTTTCAGCGGGGAGCGAGCGCCTGAGTCGCTGTCCTCCCCGTACGAGTGGCCGCCGGGGGCAGCGCTCTCTGCGTCACTGTACTTTTTAGCTTTGTCGCGCAGTGCCGGGCAGCGGTACGGGTAGCCAGTCCTGTAGCCCTGGGATACAGGAAGAGGGGAGGGGAGGGGAGGAGTTGTTAATGAAACTGGGCTCCATTTAAAGAAAGAGATAACACACGCCATTCTTCTCTGTGGTTACCAAGTTGTCGAGCATTCTCATGAAGGCCTCAAACTCCTGCTCCCCGACTTGCCACTTGGGGTGTGTGGACGACCCGTCGCTCGGGGGCTCTGGGACCCGCGAGCGGGCCTTGTATTTCTTTGGGTCCAACAACACCAGATTGTCTGGCCCTCCAGCGCTGGCCAGTGTTCTCACCTGAAAGAATTAGGGGGTCGAGAGGGAATAACAAAAAGAAAGAAAAGAAAACACAGAAAGAAAAGAAAATGTGGACAAACAAGGAAAAGATGAACACATACACAAATGTGGGGAGGCAATATGAAAAATGCAGACAGACATATATTTACCACCATATGTATACAAAATAAACCGTTCTATGCATCACACCACAATGAGAGTAAGTCAATGATACTTTTCAGAAGAGGAAATCTGTGTGTGCGTCCTACCTGGATCTCACAGGCGGTCACCAGATTGTGCATGTAATAGAAAGCTTCCTCCACGGTGGCACCTACAGACACCAGGCCATGGTTTCTGAGGATGAGCACCTTAAAAGACAGGGACAAAAGTTATTAAACATACATAAAGGATTTGGTAGTTTCCATATGACCATCGGCTCCAACGAACAGCGGTGCAGATGCAACGTTTATCTTTATTCCGCTTTCCACGCTGCGCCGTTGTTACCTTGCTAGTAGGTCCGATGTCCCTCTTGATGATGACGTTTTCGTCCTCATCCACCAATATGCCGTGGTAGTCGTGGTAGGTCACCTCACCCAGGGACAGGGCCTCGGGTGAGATGGGCAACAGGCCGCATTTCATGGCCGACACCTGCAACCGAACAACGCATGAGACATCAGTGTCCCCGTCTGGGTGAGTAAACGAGAAGGGGGGCTGGGTCCTTACCGCAGCACCCGCAGCTGTGTGTATGTGCACGACGCACTTGACGTCGGGCCGCGCGGCGTAGATGGCGCTGTGGAGGTTGAAGCCGGCCAGGTTGACCCCGAGGTTGGTGCTTCCCCGGTCCACGATCTCACCCTGAAGGTTGACCTTCACCTGGACAGCGGTAATATCAATAAAGACTTTAGCTACGAATCAGCACTCGTTTCAACGCGTAGTGATCCAAGTGGAGAAGTACCAGATATGTGATACATCACATCAGAAAAGCAGAAGAACTAATAGAGATCAGGAAACATCCTCACCAGACTGGAAGCAGTGACTTCGCTGTACAGGAGGCCAAAAGGGATGATAAGGAAGCGGTCCTCGTCAGAATTCACCTTTACCTAAAAAGGACCAGAAGTCAGCCATATTAAAATCATGCGTTTTGTGCAATTTGTGTTAGTCAGACCCGATGTGGACACATCTTCACTGGACGCACAAGAGCCGGATCAGAACTTTCGGGTTGCAGGACAAAGAAAGAACTTGCCGTGAGGTGGTTGAATATGAGCTCGGACCAGCCGAACAGGTCGGCGAGGCGATAAAAGGCGGCCAGCTTGCAGCGATGCTGCTTCTCGCCCTTGTCATAGGAAATGGAGTCCGAGCCGCGCAGATCGTTCACTGGAGTCACCATACCCAAACCTGAGGGGAGGAGACGCGGTCAGACAGGACGGCACAAAGGGAAAAGGCTCCAGCGTAACAGAGGGAACAAAGCGGTTCAAATAAAGAGCTCTATACTAAATAATCATCCCTGATTCCTCGCTAGCGGCAAAAAAAACAAACAAGCCGATTAATTCAATTATAGGACTATTTGTCCAGAAATTACCTTTGGCATGCGCTGCATTACTCATTGTGAGCACAGACATAGCGAGCCCGAGGTCAAAAAGTCACAGACACACACACACACACTGGTTCTCTCCTCGACTTACTCATGTTGAGCGAGGCCATGCCGCCCTGTGGGGCAGCAGGATACATGGAAGGCATGCTGTTGCTCATGAAGTCTGCGATCTGCTGCAGAGCCAGCAGGCTGGTGGGCGTCTTCCCCTTCTTCAGCTGATCCTGGATCATCGTCTCCAGCTCGTCGCAGAAAGCCTGCCGGTCAATGACGAAGACACAAGGACGGAAGAGAAAGAAAAAAATTGCAAGTAAAACTGAGCTCTTAGTCACTGCGTAACATAACAAATAACACTATTATTGTTGAGACCGTTTAGGCTACGGGACCAGATTGTTATATCAGAGGTGTTGTGATCCTAAATTGGAAGTCTTTAGCTGGATGTCCACTGGCTACACCGGAGACCCAAAAATACATCCCACCTTCATTTTTTGTTCTAAATGTCAGAGGGAGTGGTTGACTCATCAGTTTAATCCATTGCGCAGGATGCAGTTTTGAGCTAAATAACAGGGCCAGCTCTCTGCTAATACAAGACTGTTTATTAGACTGCATTACTCACACATACAATGGGCCTTTAAACAGTGCTGTTCTGTGTGGAGCTCACAGTAGAATATACTGGATCCATCATGTGATGCTGAGAAAGCTGCTGCCGTTACACAAGAAAAGAAGGAAAAGGGAGGAGCCCGTTGCCACTGACCGGGCTCTGCAGTATCATGGAGACCCTCTTCCTCTGCTCCATCATGTTGAAGTCCTGCCGCAGGTCGGGCGCCATGTTTCTCTCCCTCTGGTACTCCGGGCTGCTCTCATCCACCCGGTCAAAGTACCGCTCCTTGTGGGGGGCCGTGGTGGGCGGGGGGGCGGTCACCACGCCGGCACCTGAGTCGCCGTTCATCCTGGGCTGGCCTCCTGTAAATAAAATACAAATTTAAAAAAGAAACTAGGGATGAGCGACTGGATACGGGTTTTTCCGTACGCGGGAGGATTGTCCTTAAACTCATTTTTCTTTGCAGAACGACACCACAAATGTCATGCAGCGTAAAATAGCAATAGTTGAAAGCCTTTGTAACAGATAAATACTACAAACCACCCTGCCTGCATTAGACATTTTATTTATGATATTTTATTAAATTTCACAGTAAGAGAACCAGTTTCAACGGCGAAGCAAGCATTGCAGTCGTTGAACCAAAAACAACGATGATCACAAAGACCACACTCTTTACCCACTTCCGGTCACAACCATGTGACCACTTCTCCAGCAGAGATGGGCTTTCATTGATTTCCATAACATGCTTCCTGGAATCCCAGCACCACTCCACCGCCGAGGCGACGGGGAGTCAAAGCCCGCAAGAGTGACGAATATTAGGGACAAAAAGAATCAGAGATTGCTACAATGGACGGGTTACTGTTTGCCAATAATCCGTCGTCAGATCGGCGTTATCACGCGACAGTTCCACTGACGACAGGAAGGGATTAAGCGACGTGGAGAGGATGGAGGGGGCGGCTCTTCTGTCCGTCCGTGTGGATAAACAGCCTCAGCCTGTCAGTCATGGCACAGCTACCCGAACCCCGCCCGTGAAGGACACAGACGGGCCTGTGTGCATGGGTGACTGTGGGGCCCATTAGACGGCATCAATAGAAAATGTTCAGCCAAAAAGTACCATGACAACTGCAGACGGAAGAGGAAGCTTCCAGCATCACGCTGACAGCTGGCACGGTTCCCTCACACTTTCATCGCTTGTTTTTTTTTCTTTTCACATCTCGGGTCACCTGCTGCAATGAAGGCCTTTGTGTTGTTAGGCTAATGGTAGGCCAATTATTGTTTTGTCCATTCTCACCTCATCTGCTCATTAAATGAAATGGTGTTTCTTTACAGCTACCAGTTACTAATACCGTCAAAGGAGTGTGATGCATTTCACATAAAAAGACATTGATGCTCTGTTGCATTCAAAACAGTTGGATGGTAGCTGTTGCTAATTTGGCAAGTTAGGCCAGGATGTTAATGCATCAACACAGTACACATAAAGGTAAAAACGGCAAAAAGATGATAGCCTTATATAAATGATTAAAAAATATATATATTTTAAAAAGAGAAGATCCGTTTGTACTGATGAGATACAGGCGGAGTTGGTCAGTATTGCAAATCAAAGCTACAATGCTTCAGCCTCTGCAGCCCTTCCAAGACGGACCCGCGTCAGCCTGGTTTACACCCAGATGGGTCTTAATGCTCCTCGGCTGCTCGTCCGATCCCATCAACCTCGCCGTGACTCAATTGTGCTGCGTTCGCTGTCTGTTGTTCATGTTGGCCTTTGCTGCAAGCGGAATCTATAGGAAACAAAAAACCTATCGGTCTGGGGGGGGGGCGCCTCGATGAAGTGATCAAATTAAAAGGACTCTACAGTCTCGTTGCTGCATGATGCAGTTAAGCGCAGCGGCGGGGGGGGGGGGGAAATACAGTGACACACACGAATGCTATGCACAAATCACCTCTATAGCTGCTCTGTCACATTAATCAAAGCACAAAAAAGGTCAAAGAGGGTTCCGAGGTCTCATTGTTCCAGGAGCATTTCAAATCAGCTAAATGACTCCGGGTTAAGAAATACTAGGCACCATTCCAGCATCAACCTCTCTGTGGTGTAAACAAACACAAACCACCGTTTATTCCTGGTGGACAGTGCAGCAATAACGATGGCTGTCGATGCAGGACGCTCTCGATCCACGCACAATGTTCAACTCACAACCAGACGCCCCCGCTCCCCTCGGATCGGGCTATGTAGGTGCCGGGGAACGGCAAGCCTCCGCTGCCGTTAAGAGTGCAGAACACTATGGAAACCAAAATACATTACCATGGTAACAAGGGACAGCCTTTAAAGATCGCGGTTATGTAAAAGAGCTGTAGGCTGCACAGACTGTCGGTGTCAAGAGGCGCACATCTTCAAACTGTTACTCACTTCACAGTACGTATGTATTCAAGTGAAAGCCACATGCGTTTTGTTTTAGAATAATGACACATCCACATATGGGACATACATTAATAAAAAGCAGCGCTCTCAAGGTTACCAGCTCATAGGAACCAAATAAACCAGCTACACTTGTGTAATGAGAAAAAAGGACAGAAATAAGACTTTACAGAAATTGTTCCTGTTTGGAAGTTTCAAAGTGGAGTCTGTTCAGGGAGACCATTTCTTAGCAATGTGCAAGAAGACCATGTGACAGGAAATGAGAGAGACCCCTGATTACCTCTATGGCTGCATGCCAGGATCAGTAAAAAAAAAATGCAAGCTTATACAGAAGTAGGGAAATATATTAATATTGTTAAACAAACTGCTAATAAAAACAATAGAAGCCTAATTATTGATACAGCGAGTTCCTTCTTCCATCTTTGACAAAGGTTGGAGCAAAATGACAGCGTTTGAGCTCTTGTATCAAGTGCATGTGTGCAGATGGCATCTGATACACAGAACATGTAACAGTGGCACATTGAAAGAGTCTCCTGCTCCATTTTCACCGTGGAGGTGTAAAAATCGTAGGACAGGATTCATCCAAGGTCTTTTCTCGTCTCCAAGCAACAGGAAAACGGAATGACGAATCAGGCATCACATTCACACAGTACACTATAGGCTCAATCTGCATTTGTGTGAAAAACTAGGGTGATGTTTTGATTAGTCATTGGAACAATTAACTGTATTAAGTTGCTACTGCAACAAATGTAATGTAAGGAAACAGCATGTCATAATATAAACAAAACAATAGCATAAATACTTTGTAATCCAAGAAGCTCCACATGATCTGAGACCATAGGATTTCTTTTCTTGGAATGACATGTGAGGATTAGCACCAGGCTAGCTGCTCTCCAAGTGTGTGTGTGTGTGTGTGTGTGTGTGTGTGGAGGGGGTTATGCTTTAACTATACAGATTTATTTGATTATAATATTTTTCCAAAGAGAGACATCTTTTCAGTATGGACAAGCTCCATGAAAAAATAAAAAAAAAGAATCCATTTAGTTTATTCCAAATATATGCCACTCGAGGCCTCGCCAGTGAATAATTATGCTAAAATAAAAAAAAATAGAAATGTTGCTGGTCTTTTTTTGACAAGTGTGTGCGTGTGTGTGTGTGTGTGGTGTTTCATGGAAGCAGTTGAGACATGTGAATAAAACACATCGTTATGGCTCTTTATATCTCTGCGTTGGATGCCTGTCATTACTGAGGACCAAGAATTCACTAGCAACTGCTGTACATCGTGTGTGTGTGTGTGTGTGTTGCAGGCTGACCACTATGCCTTGTAGCAATGCATTCAGTGTATGCAACAAATTACATGGTTGTATCTTTGCTGCAGGTTTCTCCTCCAGAGCACAGTAACAAGTTCAAAATAGCAGTAAAGGGCACAGTCAGCGACCAGCTGGTGAACTTAGCGAAGCAGTCAGTTCCCCCCTTGAAATGAAATTTCAGGGGGGAACTGACTGCGGGGGGGGGGGGATATGATCCACTGCACACTACCACGGTAAGGCCAAACGTTTACAGGGACTTTTATCTGGCCGTCACATGACACGTCGGACAGCGTGGTGAAAGATTGCGCTCTGAAACAACAGACCCCTCCCTGTACAGTTTCCATAGTGCCCAGTCCAGCCTGGAGTAAAATTCGAAACCAAACGCATGCACAGCACACGGTACGCTGCGATTGCGGGCCGACGCGGCGGCGTGCATGAAGCGGGACTGTGTGCTCATCGCTACCTTGAAATAAAAGGCTAAGTGATCACATATGGGGAGGAAGGAAGGAAGGAAGGAAAGAGTGAAATAAGAGTCGGTGGACTTGAAATGAGGAACACATTTTTCAGCTGCACTGCAGTCGAGGGCGTGGGGAGTGGGAGTAAAACAAACACCCTATCTCCAGAGGGTGTGTATGCATGTGTGTATTAGTGTAGTTTATGACGACATGGAGCCAGACGGACGGAGCCAACATCCCTCTTTGGGGAGATTCACTCATTTTAACGGAATGACCAAATCCAGGGAGATACCGTCCCTCAACACACACCCACGGACCCTTTAAGTGGGCCGTTTGCTAATCCTCATACAGTACGAGGGGGGGAGGGGGTGGGGGGTGGGACTGCTCCGTTGACTTTAGAAAGACAACAGCAGAGGGTTGTTGGTTATGTTCTCAAGGTTATCATCACCTTTCAATGAGCCCAGACAATCCTACGACAGATGGACAATTGGTGGTGCAAATGGTTTTTGAATGTTTTTGGGATGTCACCTGGTTAAAAAAAAAAAAAATCACAAGTTACTAAAGCCCTGGGGTGACACCGTTTGGCAGAGAAACAGTCAGACACTCGAAGATTATCCGGTTTGCTACTGCAAACAAATCAGAAGAAAAGCAGCAAATAATCAGATAAGTTAGAGGGGAACTTTTTATTCTAGTTATAAAAATGGCAATGAAGTCTCCATTAATGTTATGAAGGGCTATAGCTTGATGCATTAAAATACACCAACTTCTTGATATAGAACATATTACCACAGCACTATGGTTGTGCTTTTACCCACATCTCTAGCTATGACATTAAACTATCACGTTTTGCTCGATGCATTTCAATAATACGTGGCATGATCTCCTCCTGTAAAAATATCACGACTAACCAAGTCCTTAATGTGTGTGCTTCACCTCACACTGTGCATAGGATTGTCAAAGTGAGTGTGCATTTTTGAGTGTTATTCTGCAGGAACGCGGTGCCATCTTAATAACAGGAAGCTCCGCCATCATCGCTGAATAAAGACCTCTATCCTGCTTTAAAAAACACACACACACACACACACACACAAACAAAAACATGCACACAAACACACCGCATGAAGAAACGAACCAGAGATGCATCAAATTATTTCGGGTACTGGAGCGCATGAGAAATGCAAAAAGAATACAGCAACAACAGGCCTGCTCGGGCAGCAAGCTAACCGAACCCAAACACACACACACACACGCGCGCGCGCGCACAAACACACAAAGTGTGTTGCCCTACGCTGTTGTTAAGTGTTCAACACGGGAAACCACCTCGAGTTCAAGCGAAGTCTTTTGAAGCAAATCACACTGAAACGCAGAAGTGCTTTTTACTGGGAGGAAAACGCGCACATCTGCGTCTGTGCAGCCCGCCGCTCGCGACACATTTCGCACAGAAACAAGCGAAAGCGCACGCGACGAAACACACACATGGCTCGTTTTATCGGACAGAAACCGCTGTAGAAAGCCAACATGGTGGACGGTTTTAAACTCTTACCCTTTGAGCGATGGAGTGGTGGGATATGAAACGAGTGCTCGGTGAAGGAGGGACGGTGGGTTTCGCTGGCTTTATCCCCTTCCCCGGTGAGCTCAGAGTGGGTTTATCTCTCTGCGCTCTCTCGCTCCGCCCAGCACTCCGCTTTGGGTGCGGCAAAACGGCTTTAATCTGCGCCTCGCTATTGGACACCTGGCCGCCACGTGACAGCAACGCGGGGGCTGTGATTGGAGCGTCAGATGTTGGCCCGCCCCCTCAGGAGAAAAGTGTGCTTCCATGTTTTTAGTTTCCTGCTAGTGATAAAGTCACGAAGCCAAAAAGCATGGGCGGTGAATGAAATCATTTTACCCGGTAGTGATGTCACAGAATAATTATTATTCAGTTTATTAAAAAGAAAAAATGCCGTTATGTTACATTAATTCATGATCAATTGCAAATTGCTTTTTTTTGCAAAAAAAATCTGAAATTGAAGTAGGAAAAACTGAAAATGAATACAGTTGTGTATCAAAATGGTCCTTTTCCATTATCACCTATGATTTATCTGGTAATCCTAAAGGGGCCAATCCTGCAGCTTGAGGACTGTGGATTTAATTACCTAACTGTAAATAAAGTAAAACTATTTTCAACTAGCTAAAACATTGAAATGCTGCAGTAGTTACAAGCTATTAACATAAAAAAAGAACATCCGTCACAGTGGTATTTTTCTCTGCTGAATATGGTTACTGAGGTAGAACTTTTACTTCTATTGAAGTATCTCTGCAATTTTATATTTTGACTTTAACCTAAACAATAGAATTGAGTATTGCAACAATGATTGAATGCTCTCATAGAAAATGAAAGAACAAGGATTTCATTGATCATATATCTGTACAATTAATAATAATAATATACATTTTTATATCTTAGCTGCCGCATATAATTCAACACTTAAACCACATCTTATTTTAGTAGTGAAAAGGAACAGCAAGATGCACCTTTTGTATGAAAAAAGCTTTGGCTCATTGGATAGAGGCTGTCATGTTTAATGTCTGCCACTAGATGGTGCTGCACCACCACAATGGGATTAGTTAGTAGACCTGTAACCCCTAATACAAAATTATGTTATTTTCCCAAATGAACCCGACCAGCGTTTAGATAACACATATTGTTTTAAGGAAAGACAAAGGCTAATAAATCTAAAAAGTTTCCCACTTCTATGTTTTGCACAATTCTAAATTAAAAGTCAAAGGCAATGTTCCATTTTAAAATGGCATATACTTCGGGTATGAGAGGACCAGCGGCCCTGACCTCTGACCCATGTGGAGTTGATCCTCTCCCTTACCAATCGACACACATGCACTCCCCTCTGGACTGATCTCAGACCAGCGCCGGCCCCTCCAGTGTTCTGAATGATTGTGGTCTGCCTCGTAGCATGGAGACACCAGCTAGGGACTCTAAATATATCCAACTAGTGTGTCTGAAGAACGCAGGCACGAAGATCATATACTTAGACTTGAAATCTACACCTTAACTCACATACGCGCTCATCTATTGTGGGTGAGACTTTCTGTTCCTGTTTCATTTACATTCTGAGCACTTATCAGATATTCTTATCCAGAGAAGCAATAAAAGAAGCCTCAGTGTGTGTTGTCTTTGTGTGACCTTTTACATATTAACTAAGCGTCAAGTAGAATTTGGGGGTCAGACAATACAAGAAAGACCCACATATTGTATTCATTAAAGTACATAAAAAGTCTTTAAAATGCAAATCTGCCTAATTGTTAACAAATCATTTGAGCACCAGTATTACATTTGGATTTCAGCGCGCATTCCCCGGTCACCTGTTTTCTCTTAGCGCCACATGTCACAGAGTGAGTGAAGATAAACCCAGCTGCTTTACGTATTCATTTCAGGCAGCACTTACCGTCCCCTTTTAACTCCGGCCAGCCTTCAACCCTGAGCTCTCAAATCACCAGGGGCTGATATGAAAATAAACAAATCTGCAGCGTGGCCCACGATGCCTGGGAGCATCGGCATACTTAAGGATCTATGGCAAAATAAAAGGGGCATTATTGCAGCTCAACCGAGCAGGTATATTTTTCAACATGTTTTTTTTTTTTTTTTCAAAGAGCCGACAAAGCAGCCACAGAGGTGGACCCGGGACGCTGTCCCGTCTTCCACCAGCGGCAATCCGTCTTCTGCTCAAAGATGGTATTGTACTCGGGCGGCAGTGCCATGGAAAGGCCCTCTCCTCCCTCCTCCTCTGCCCTGCACAATGACACAAGGGTCAGCCTGTCTTTCCTCCACTGTGTTTTTGATTCACGTCTCCTCCAGGAAAATGTTGTGTAACCTTTGACCTCCAAGGGTGACCCTTTAAGGGCCAAGGTTTAATGGGACTCGCTGCCACAGAAGACATTGAGGTCATGTACTGTCTGGAAATCTGTGGGCTTTGAATGGATTAGTATTCTCCTTCTAAATGACACGCCTGTCAATAAGCCTTTAGAAAAGTTCTGTATTCAAAATTTACAAAAGCAAGGAGGAGGATGGGCTCATTTTAACTTACTACTTATATTGTGCTTGGCAGTTTTTGTTAATGCATCATTCGTTTTATTTTAACCAGCAATGATACTGATACCTTCAGCTGGCAATACATTTAATGGTGTAAAAGGGACGATATTTACCTCTGAAATGGAGGATGGAGTAGAATATATAAAGCATTAATTCAGTATGTGTATTTAGTTGCTTTCTTTCTCTGGATTCTAGTAAGACTATGGAAACTACTTTTTAAAAGGCCCTGTGAGGTTTTTCCCTTTTGCAGAAGAAGTCAGATAATTTACTTTTAAGTAGTTAAATATAGTAAAGTAAAAGTACCATGAAAGATGAAGATAAAACAAAAGAACTTCAAATCCAATATTATTAAATAGCATTTTGAATGCAAAAAAACCAAACATCTGCATGTTTTACAATGCTAGAAACTCAATAACTTGAACCAGATCAGAGTGTTTCTCCGACCACTGTTTCCCTCACCTCCCTCCTCCCCCCCTGCACCCTCCCCCCTTCTGCTGGTCTCGCAGCCCGTAGAGGTTTGAATCCAGTCTCCCGGCCCCACGCCGCCATGCTGAGCTGAGACAGAGAGACACAGAGCGAGAGAGAGAGCAAGAGAGAGCAAGCGAGAGCAAGCGAGAGAGAGAGAGAGAGAGAGAGAGAGAGAGAGAGAGAGAGAGAGAGCGAGCGATAGGGAGAGAGACCGAACTTTCTCACGCTGCGGCTGCACGGACGCATCACCTCCGGTCACACCGGGACGAAGAGGACGCGCTTCCTCCGCGGTGAGTATTCACCACACACACACGCACACGCACACACACTCTCACACACGCGGCTGCAGCTCGGTTTTGGGGTAAAAAGCTACCATCAGTAGCTCCGCTTTTATCCCCGTTAAAAAAAATAAAAATAATTAAAGAGCTCGGTCGCGCGTGCTGTCGCGTCGCCTCCGAGCCCCGCTGCACTTGTTGCTGTTCAGCCGACACCCGCAACGGGACACAATGGAAGAAAAGTCCACCTTAACATCCCGTTTACTTCCGTGCATTGTTTTATCTACGCGCGGGACTTTGAACGTTACTTTCACCGCGTCGTTTCGAAGGCGAACTTCGAGGAGAGAGGGAGGGGGGGAGGGAGGGGGACGTTAACGGACGACTTGTTGCACCGGGCCGCTGTCACTGTCCTGTCCGCAAAATACTTCCTGCATATAATATTACGTGCTCACACGTTTTTTTTAAGGATTAAAGGGGGGGGGGGCTGCACCGTCGTCGTGCATAAATCTAAGCGGAGCTCTTTCACTGCAACAACAAAGGACTTCACATTTTATCATTGGCAGACCTGAGGGCATATTTCCACGTTAGCACTGTTCACATGCACGATGTTGGCTTGACGTTGGCCAGCATCCCCCCCCCCCCCCCCCATGATGTGTGGACCAGTGGGGCAGGGGGGGGGGGGTGTAATATGGAGCTGCTTGGTGTCTCACCTTCTGACCTCTAGTCCTGGCTCATACTAGGTGACCGTGGTCCTCCTAGTTGACCTTCTTCAGCCCTCCGTCCAGACTTCACGAGAGACCCGAGGGATGGGGGGGGGGGGGGACCCTTCTCGAGAGTATCAGTCGGTTAGTTTGTTGGCGTCTCACGCCTAAATGACCAATACCACTTTTGGGTGGCGGTGGGTGTAGGAAATAGCCCGTGGGTGTTTCCTCCCCACTCGGCCCCAGCGTCAGCCGATGGATGGAGGAGAAGATTCATCTACAACGTTGATTGATGTCGAAAGTAATCCTTAGTTACAGCCCTGCTCCAGATTCACCACGACTGACGGCTCGCGAGGAAATGAATGAATGCTGCTCGTTTAACAGTAAAGGAACGCCCCCCCCCCCTCCCCATCCACATTAAGTTCAGGCTTATATTGGATAAGCACTGTGGAATTTTGAAACACGCCAGCTATTTAATTTCCCCCCTTTTTTCCCCCATATTGCTCAAGTCAGCTGTTGTCTTTTCCAAATCTGTTTTCCACCGTGTTGTTGCCAACACTGACCCCACCCCCCCCCCCCCCCCCTCCTCCTCTTCCTCTCAGCCTTTCCTCAAACTTCCCTCTAACGGCCTCAATAAGTGATCCTTTCTGCCTCGTCGACTGGTCCCTTTTATTTGCCTGGGGGGGTCAATACGACGGGCCGGCTGGTGCTTTCGCGGCACCCGGTGCCGGCCCAGAGTCATGTGAGCGGGCCCCCCCCCCCCCACCACACCCGGGAGACCTGGGCAGAGAACAGGATATTGCCCTGTGATCGTGGGCCGATCGTTAAACCGGAGCTCTGGCGTTCCCTCTCGAGGCCTCTTGCAGGTATTGGATCAGAAACATGGTTCAATATGTTGGAAGTGTTGTTTTGTGTTTTCCGTTCTCTCTTTTTTTTTTTTTATAGTCTCAAAGGCCTTAAAGATGACTAGACCTGCTTTTTACATGAGGTTGATCTTTGCACATGTGGTGCTTTCCCAGGACTTTCCCCTTTCATGAAAGCTAGTAGGTCTTCTTTCTCTCTGTGTTTTTTTTTTCTTTCTTCAACACACGTGGTGTGTTTGGATCCTATTTGCGGAGAGACTGAACTACCTTTGTCCCTTTCCCACATACGTCGGAAGCACGGGATGCACATGTGCTAAGATGCAATGACACGCAGCGCATGTCAATGATAAGCCCTCATAAACACGCCAACCCTGTTCATTTTCATCAGTAATCAATTTGAGATGAAGACTGCTTGGCTGAAAGCGAGCTCTGTTTTTAAACTTGAACTTTGTGCACGAATGGCACTTGTTCGGAATGTCAGCGCTTATTTACTTGGATGCCCCCCCCTCTTCGGTCTACAGAACAAGTCCTGGCTGTCTGTCAAATGTCCTCCATGTTAACATGGGAGCATTGAAATTGGTTCTTTCCGGAGCGCATCCAGTGAGGCATATATTTTATCTTATTGGACCACGTTAAAGGAGACTTTTAAACATTTTTTTTTTTACCAGACCTCGACTGTCGAGTAATAGAATAGAATAAACTCTGAATGGACCAGACAGCGGCCATTCATGAGCCCTCGGGGGCTTTCATGTCTTCTCGTCCCCCTCTGCCGGGCTGGGTCTCCTTTTGCTTGGAAAAAGGCTGAACTACCTGAAAATGGCGTGGGCAGTAACGCGCCGCCTCCCGCTGTGGGGGGTCGCTGCAAAAAGGTGCGCCCCCCCCCCCCCCCCCCCCGGCTCATTAGCAAGTTAAATATGAGGAATCCGCAAAGTCACTTTGAATTACAGAAAGGTGTGCTGAGAGCGTCTTACAGCCGCCTCGTTGTTTCGGTCCTGCAGGAGTTGAAAGGTCAAGGGGCCGGTCTGAGATGCTCTGGCCGTCGAGGTGTGCTGCGTGCATGCTGGCTCCGTGAACCCCCCCCCACCCTGTCCCTCCCACACCTCCTTTTCTGAAACACACACAGAAACCTCCACTGCCACACCCTAGTACCACCAACGCCCCCCTCCCCACCCTCCAGGCTGGAATACTTTCCTTCCGGCAGAGAGCGGAGCGTCTGCAGCGGGCGCGTGTCTGCTGCACTTTATGCCTGTGTGTGTGTGTGTGTGTGTGTGTTGCTGACCATGCATAATGCATTGATGCATTCCAGAGATGTCTCAGCAAAATTGCCTTTTGGAGTCAGCGGACACAAAGAAGAAGAAGAGGAAGAAGAACAACGTGCATGTTAAGCCCTGGGTTTCCTGTTTGTTGATCACAATGAAGGTCCAGGTGTCCGCGCCCTCCTCCTAAACTCCAAACAAGTTGTTGCAGTCGTGAAGAGTTCCTGAGACGCTGGGGCGGCTTCAGCTGGGTGCGGGGAGCTCGCGGGGTGCGTTGCCGCGGGCGCCATCGAGCGCTTTATCTTCCCTGAAAAGGATCCCGGCGTTGTGTTGCTGAGAGCAGGGAGCTGGAAGGGAATGGAGCGGGGGAGCTGCACATACTGTACATTCTGATGGGTGCTACCCCCCCCCCCCCCTCGTCCCCGTCTCCCCCGAGCATTTGTTAGTAGCTGTTGGTTCTGTTGCGGTTGGCTGTCAGCACTTTCTTATCAGTTTTGTTTTTTTGTTTAGTGTTTGCAAAGTGAGCAGACCCAACAACCAGCGGCCCATTGCCTGAGGATTGAGAGAGAGAGAGAGTGTGTGTGTGTGTTTCCATGCACAGCAGGTTAAAGCTAATGCAACACCCAGGTAATTAATCATGTGCATCGGCCGGCTGAATACAGTGCAGAGAGGCCAGCAGCTGGTCCTTTTTATTCACAAAAATATCTACAATCGACGCAGATACACACTACCCCGAAACCTCTCCCCCCCCCCCCCCCCCCCCACCCCCACCACCACCCCACCCTTGTTCCCTCCCCTTCACCCTTCACCCCAAGTTCCCCCTCCCCCCTCCTCGGCAATTGTGTGCATTGACGCTTTCCAGAGGCGCAAACGTCTGCGCCGTCGCTCTCCAACCGCTGTGACGAAAACAGCCTGCCGCTGACATGCGCCTCAAGTGAGACAGCGCTTTGAATGCAAGGAGAGAGAGAGGGAGAAAGAGAGAGGGAAAGGGAGGGAGGGAGGGAGGGAGACCGCTGGTGCTGGATGATCATATTCTATTTTCCTTTTCATCTGCCATGCAAAGCATTGCAGACTCTCCCTGCCGTAACGGTGTGTTCTCCTCCCTCGACCTGCAGGACCGTCCCTCTCAGATTATGGTAAGATCGCAGCGTCGACGCCTCGCTCCTCTGCCATAGCAACCAGATACGTGTTCATGCTTTGCATGGGCAGTGAGGAGAGACTCCCGTAAAGGGACGCTATTTTTCACCCAGTTTGCATTTGAGAGGTAAATAATTCAATGTTGTGGTTGATGGCACGTTTTTGTGGTGCAGCGGAGTGGCACTGTGCTGTCTTTCTTCTTTTTCTGGGTGGGGGGGTGGGGGGGATACCCTCACATTTTCCTTTTTTTGCTTCCTGTTAATGAGCTGAGATCAGGAATGTTTAATGAACGGTAAAAGGCAGTATTTTTTTTTCATTTAGATTGTTGTCTACTTGTTGTATTACACTGAAGCCGTTCAGCCGCTGTATGGATTCTGCCTGATTTGGTGGCTGCTGCATTGATTTCAGAATCGGGCTGAGTTTCGACCTGATTGGTTGTCGTCTGGCGGGCAGTTGGAGGATAACGATCCGATGGCATGAGTAAAGTTCTGATCGGCTGTCTTTCAGTCTGTTAGTGTTTTAAACGCTGTGGCGTTAAACTACAGTCTCAAGACTGCTTTGATATTCTAACTTTTTGCAGGTCCACATCTTTATTGTTCTCATTGTAATACACATTGCGTAGGACATAAAGCTCTCATGCCTTGGTGTATTGCCACATTGGGGACTCTTATTTTATATAATATATATCATATTTAAACCTTTTAGTAATATGAAGAGAAGTGTCATTTGCAAATGGACTTTTCGTGCTTCTTGAGAGACATTTTATCAAAAAAAAAAAATGATCAACCTGATATGTTGGCAACTTTCCTCTTCAACCAAGCACTCAGTGGCTGAAAGAACACAGGAAATGGAACTTAAGTGGACTACCGGAGATGACTTGTGTGCATACAGCCACCGCAGCGAGGAACCACACAGGGAGAACCTTGTATTGAGCCGCCATTAGACAGGAAAAATGAGAGAGAGAGATGATGTCGCACGGATATGTGGAAGGGGAGTCACATCCCCCCCGTCCCCCCCCAACGTTAGATAGACCGCCGCTGGCTGCCTCCGAGGCTGGTGGCTGTGTGTCTGGGTTTTGGGGCTGATGGGGTCGGGCGGGGCTTGTCCTCAGGGCGCTTCTCACTCCCCAGCGGTTCTCGCTGACAGCCGTAAAAAAAATAATTTAAAAACCCCCCCCCCCCGCTAAGTCGCCTTTGGTAAATCAGTGTTGGATTATTCGGTGAAATGGACATATTCCTGAGGTACAACACGGTTTAAAAGCTTTCCCTTTCCGCCTCCTGGTCTTCCATCAATGGTTATCTAGCCTCCATCTGCTCATGGAGCCCAAATCCCACTCTTGTCACGTAACAATTCGAGTTATGCCTGTTGAGCGACACGTAACCGGATCTAAATCTACGAATCCGATGCGCCGCTGTCGTGATCTTTTTTAAAGGCAGATAAGCTGAAGAGCTAATGCCGGCTCTCCCCCCCCCCCCCGTTAAAATGTCCAAATCTGATCAATTTGTTTGTTCCATGCTCTTGTGTCGTCTTTCCATTGATGACTGGACCTCGCCAGCTGTGCTCGTCCTAAAGCGGCTCCTCGGGTCACGCGGTGCCTCCTTCTTCACCTGTGAGCGCGTCCGTCCCGTTTCCTCGGCGGTGCACGCTTTCGGGTTTTGCTCGCCAGCCCGCCTCGGTAACTATGGTGACAGTATCCACACCCCCCCGAGGAAAGCTGGAGAGACGGGGACTCGCTGGGCTAATTGAGAGCAAGTGAGGCTTGTTTGCAAAGTGAGCTGCAGTCCTGGGCCTGCATGGGGGGGGGGGGGGGGGGGGACTTCTTTTGTCCCAAAGACGTGCGGTTACCATCGCAGTATTTGTTTCTCACCAGAGAGCATTGAATCATCATCATGGCACCTGACCTACTTACAAAATATTAACAATTTCTGCAACTTCTGCAAATATGGGGCCCATTGTGTTGCAGACTTCTGTCATCACACGATAAAGAAAGAAGATTCATCCTCACATGGAACAAACATCTCCTAGTTCCTCCTCTTCAGATGATTATTTATGATGCCTCTTATACTGTCTATATCTTAGGGGCTCTTTCTCTCTCTATTTTTTTTTTTCCAACAAATTCTGATGAATGAAACCAAAACAATACGGACGCTATTTGCCTGCTTCCTGAAGCGATGATTTGACTCTTTCGTTGCCTTCGTGCTTCTCCTGCAGGCTGACATCGCGACGTTTGCTCCCGGGCCTCTCCCCCGACCGTCTCCCACTGCGTGGTGAAAAGTGAAAAGGAGCATTAATGCATCAGTATTCGCTGGCCGACGCCATGACGGAGAAGTAAGTGGTTTATCTCTTTTTCAAAGGTGTGCTTGTGTTGCGCTGGTGTAAAGAGCCCACTGTACTCCCTCTGTGACCCCTTTGTGAGGTAAGCAGATGATGTCGTCTCGTCTCTCGTGGTTGCACTGCTCTCGCTCTGCACTAGACTGTCTCCTGGGGTCTTAAAAAAAAAAAAAAAAAATTGTGGTTGTTTTTTCAGCACAGCCGTGGGTGGAGGAGAATGGGGGTTCTGGTAGCACAGAGAGAAGTGTGTCGTGTTAGGAGGGGGGGGGGGTTGTATAAAGACTGAGCGTCTGTTTTTCCCCTGGCGACGTATGACATTTGCATCGGGGCTGATTTGCATTCTTGTTCCCTGCGCCGGTATGTTTCTGCTGCTGTTAGTTGCTCTTTATTTCTCTGACAAAACCGTCATTTAAAGGGCTCTGAGCCTTTTGTTGGGTCCCCTCTTCCTCCGCTTTTCCCTTTCCTGACCCTTTTTCATTTGGACTCGTTCTCTATGCTCCCTATCTCTTTTTGTCCCTTTTGTTGAGTTTGCCTTTGTGTCCCAGTTCAGCATTTCTTGGATTTGATCAAACTTGTGGGGGGGGGGGGGATTTAGGTGCAGTAAGCAAAGTAATCCGCTGTCAGTGTTCATAATAAGCGGAATAAATGGTGCAGAATCAGTCAGCTGAAAGGGATAGGCACAAACACATGGGGAAGGCCAAACAAGGCCGGGCCTATTGTGTGCTTGAGCCTCACAAACTGGACGGGGTGGGAGGAGGAGGAGGAGGAGGGGGGTGGGGGGGGTATGGAAAGAGAGTTTCACCTCTATCAAAACCAGAGAAGCCGGTCGTTTGCAGATACTTAAATAACGGGGGGATAAAGTGCGCTTTTGCAGGACTTTTATGTCTACACATAACACTACAAGTTTCCATGGTGGTGTCGTCACATTAAATGAGGTGGATGGGAATCACCGCTACCTCCGTCATCTCTTCACTTATCACGGCTGCACCTGTGTAGCCCTCTGGGAGGGAGAGCGGAAGCGGGCGATCCGGTGACTCTCTCGGACCTTCCTATGACTCAGGGTGGTTCCCCATGACTAACACCAGCACACTATATAATGTCTGTATAAAATGTCGTGATTCTTTGTGGAGCTGGGTAATGCTATATTTGCCCCAGAGGGAACTTCTCTTGCAAATTAGAAGGTTGTTGCTTTTCATTTCCAGAATTCTAGGCTTGGAAGTGTTAAAACTGTTTTGGACGCAACATGAAAGGCAAACAGGAAGAAAAAAAGAAAAAAGAATCTGTCCTTAGAAGCTTTATTTTGAAAAAAGCTCTAGCAGTATTTTATTTTTTTTCCTAACTAGGCTCAGCTGGGCCGAAGCAAAGTGAAGGTCAGGAGTTTCTAAGTAAGTGATGATGTTGTTGACGAGCTGTCCCGCTGGATGAAAGGTATCCGAGCAACCAGGATAGGGGGGCGGTAGGTTTTTTTTTTTTTTTTTTTTTGTGCGATATAGCGGCTCGGGCCACGTTGTGCGATGATTGTTCGTCGGGAAAGAATGATAAATGTTACGCCAAAAGGAAGTGAGGGGAAAAGTTGGAGGACGTGCCCCCCCCCCGCACCCCCCAGCGGTGGCAGTGAACAAAGCCTCCCTCAACATGGGACTACTTAAGATTCATACAAAGGCCGAAGACCACGGCTATTTATTCTCTCTCTAAGACACACACACACTCACAAATGCTTCCCTTTTTTCCCCCCTCTGGTCCACTCATTAGCAAACATTTACACATAGCGGGATATCGGTGGGCATTCCTGTAGATTGTGTGCATTCCAGTCAGTATTCCCAGAGACGCACTACACACCATCGACAACAAGCGCAACACATTCACTGCTTTCTGACGTCTCGCTATATTAAGAATGTGTCCATGTTGTCCGTGCCGATGCTGCCTGTCGATGATTTCTCCAAAAAAAAAAATGAACGTTTCAATTACAGGACTTTTGAGTTCAGCCTCCTTTTGTACCAGGATGCTCAGTTTTCTAAAGCCAGATTTTCTTCCTACTTGTAGACAGGGATTCCTTCTGTTGAAATGCAAGGCGTTAATCCTCTTTGTGTGTGTGTGTGTGTGTGTGTGTGTGTGTGTGTGTGTGTGCAGCACCCTCCATCAACCAGAATTTAAATGAACTGGCATTTCTCAGTTCTCTTTTTTTTGTGCTTCCGTCAAAGCGATCGGCGCCAGGGTTTTACTGTATTGCATTATGTATGAAAGTCGGGGGGGTGCGACAGTGTGAATATAACGCCACTTTAGTCCAAAACACATTCCTGCCGTTTGAGCTTATTAAAGGTAAAAAAAACTAACCGCACTTGTGTGTCTTTAAACAACGATTCCATCCTTGTTTTGGCCTAAGGAGAATCCTCCTCATCTCTCCCCCTGTCCTTTGTCCTCCCTCCTCGACCACTGTATGGATTTTCACGGTCGAACATCCTCTCTAATGGCGAGCCCTGTTTTCTCTCTCTTCCCTCGGTCCCTCTCATTTTCCGTCCCTCCCCCACCTGTGGTGGTGTACGCTGACAGCCCTGTCAGAGACCTGGGTTGTTTGTCGCAGGGACAGTAAGGATGGATGCACAGATGTGTGTGTGTGTGTGTGGGGAGGGGAGTCTCTTGGGTATCCGTGTCAGTCAATGTCCCACGTGTGTGTGTGTGTGTGTGTATCCATGTCTGTCTCCAGGGAGTGTGAAGCCTCAGCCACATGAGAAAGCAGTTAAATGCTTTCTAAATGTCACTTGCACAGAGCTGCATCGCGTAGTTTACTTATTAACCTGTTAAATCCCCCCCCGGGGGATAAGTTACAAGTTGCACCCTTGGGAGTAAACAGCCCTTTTGAACGCATTCACACCAGATCAGACGTGGTGGTCGAGGGTCACCTGTTGTGCAGCTGTTGTGCAGTGAGCCGATGCACCTGCATGGGTGGTTTATTCTCCTTAAAAAAAATGGAAACCTGCTTCAGAGCTCAGCCGGAAAAAGAGGATTCAACTGGACACTTCCTAATTGTCACAGATAAGAGATAGTGAGTTGTGCTGATCATGAGATCAGGAAGAGTGATTTCCTTCAGCTCAGTAGCCCCCTCCTGTCAGTGTGTTTCCCCTCGGCTGGGATTCTCAAGTATGGCCTATTAAGTTTTGTTCTGGCTTGAAGAGTCCTCAAAGGGCCAGCTTTTCCCGTTCCTCTTTCACATGAACTCGTCGACAAAAAAAAAAATCCAGACCCGTGACATCCCCACTTCCTCTGGGTGCCCCCTCGATACCGCCGTGTCACCGAGGGCCCGGCTCCCAGGGGCCCGTGAATTGAGACCCGTGAAGGTGTCACTGGGCCTCGAGGGCCCACTGCTGAAGCCTGCGTCGGCTGTCACGCGGGTTATTGTGCGAGTCGACGGAGGCCCGAGTCAAAGTGCTTCCGCGCGGATGTGGAGCCGCGCCCTTTGGCCCACGGCTCATCAATCCCTGCGCAACTGTCATCTTCTCCCAGCGGTCCATTGACGCTGTCAGAAGAGGGCGTATGGGGAGGGGGGGGACTCGCTCTGTCACGTATTCGGGGCTTTTTTTGCATGTGTGTTTCTTTTTCTTCTTGAGTTCGGAAGTGATCGGAGAATGGGACCGTCTGGCGGGAGATGGGGATGGCAT
This sequence comes from Pungitius pungitius, assembly GCF_949316345.1. Taxonomy (NCBI): domain Eukaryota; kingdom Metazoa; phylum Chordata; class Actinopteri; order Perciformes; family Gasterosteidae; genus Pungitius; species Pungitius pungitius. Next base: position 4,889,862 of record NC_084917.1, on the reverse strand, counting down.
TGTGCATGTCGAGGGGGGCTGCACTGCGGCATTCGAGCGTGGCTCTTGACCTTGATCTCCAGGAATATCGCAGGATCCTGCGGTCCGAGAACACTTTGTTATGTCCCGTCTAGATTAGATTTTTTGTAAGTTACCTCCCCGGGGTTTGCAGTGTGGTGTGCATCATGTCTGCTTAGCATAATCTGATTATTCTTTTATACAGCAGAGCGGGGGCTGGGGTGTGTGTGGGGGGGGGGGGGTCTGCATTACAGTAGCTTACCCCCCACCCTGCAAGCAAATGCTAATGAATCTGCCTATCGGGGTTGACCTGAATTGAATTGTTTGGAAGATTTGTCTGCTTGTTCTGGGAAAAGTGCTACTTTTGTTAATCTTTCTTTATTCCGGGGGGTAAATTTAAAGGAATTAATTTTCGACGTGGAGATAATTGGTGACCTATTCCCTGGTTAAAGGGACTTTCTGGACTTTCTTAAAGTACCAGAAAGTCTCAGGCAGAGTAAACGTGTAAGCCCATGTTTTCCACTCAAACAGAGTTGGATTGTAGTGGACTGCGGGAATAAAGGCTGTCCACTTGTGCAGGGAGAATGTATTCAGCCCCCTTGTAAAGGTTTTCATTTTGCTCAGGGAAGCAGTCTAAGGGAACGGACTGCAAAGTGCTGTGAATGGGGGTCCAACCATCTGTCACGAGGGCACAGAAGATTTCTGCTTTTCCTGCACTAGACGAGTTGACTTATGAAATCTTGTTTTTGTTTTTTTGTGTGCAGATGATTCCCTGACGTCTTTGTTCTCGTTCATTAGTGATGCGCCACTCCAGTGCTGATGCTGCGAAAAATGTAAAACACTCAAGGCCATGACACCCTTTTTTTTTTTTCTAAATCCGCTTCTTAACAGATTAGCGGGTTTCTTGAGTGTTAGACTTTTAATCGATGTTTATAGGATGTTTTTCCAGATTTTGGGACTTTTGGGACATTGGGTTTTGGATTTTTTTCCAGACACTTGCTGGTTCCTGCTTCATGCCTTTTTCATATGTGAGGAGTTAAGGGTTTGTTTATCATTCAGTGTACAGTACGCTGAATATCTTTGGAACATTTTTTGAAAAAAAGGCAGCTATGGAGTGCGAAGCTGACAATGGACAGCTGAACATAACCAGCCAATGCGCAATGCGCAATGCACCGCTTCTCTGCATTCCACTATTACATTGCTTATTTTATAGTAAAAGTTGTGCAGATTTAAGGCCTGGCCACAGCTGACCTCTCATGGGGTTTAGCCCTTACAGAGAAGTAAGTAAGTAAGTAAGAGTGTTTATGGAAGTGGTTGGAGTGGGGGGGGGGGGGGGGGGTGGTCTTCATTTAATCTGCATCTGGTCGATCCACAGACACGACGGAGCTTTACATGTGTGTATGACAAAAAAGGACAGCCAGACCAAAAAGTTTAAAAAAAAGGTGTAAGAGGAAATGAATACAATCAGTCACGAGCCTCAGGTTTCTCTGACGCTGTTGGCACCCTGTCAGTCATTTGGCTGCTCGCCATTCAGTTGTCCTTGTGGATGTTTTTCATGTGAATTGTGTTGTGCAACATGTGTTTACATTGATTTTTTTTCACATGTGCCTAACCATGGTCTAGACAACTAACCACACACACACACACACGCTGCTTCCTCTCCCATGTAGGCACAGGCTCCACTCAACTACCATGTCTGATCTTTCTGTCTTCTTCCCCCCCCCCCCCCCCCTCCATAGCTTGAGGATTTTATAATTCTCTCCAGAGGAAGAGCGGCGCGTCTTGTAAGGAGCCACAGGTCAGAAACTCTACTCCTCCCCCTTTTGCTGTGCAGAGCGACACCCGGGCTGCTCACGGGTGTCGCATGCTTCAACGCGAATGCTGAATGCTTCTCCCGGCGCCCGCCCTCCCCCCGTGACTACCCCAGGGCTCTGCTCCTTTTCTTTTTGGTCCTTTTGGTTACCCCCCCCCCCCCCCTGCATGTGACCACACCTGGGCAATCCACCTTTGATCTGATTCCGCTTGGCTTTGGTGCTTGTGTGAAACCCTCCCCCGACCTCACCACACCTCAACTCCCCCCCCCGAAATCCCCCCTCACCAATGATCCTTTTTCCTCAGTCCCTTTGTCCTTTGCCTCGTGTGTTTCTGTGTTTCCTTCTTTTTACCTTGTGGTGGTCGTCTTCTCATCTGCTTGGATGCAAAGCCGCGTTGGACGTTGTGTCTGCCGATGATGTTTCACAGTGGCATGCACGACGCGCATGCACGCAGCTGCCTGCTTCCACAAACCACCCCCCCCACCACCAAACTGTGATTTGTCCAATCATTGCTTAGCAACCGTAACCAGGCACCGCTCGCCTGTTGAGCTTTCTCCAAATGCTGAAGCTTCACTGGGCTTTCAGGGCAACAAAACAAACGGGGAGAGTAATGAATTAAAACGTTTTCTGGCGTTCTACCTTCACTTGTTACCAAACCGTACTTCCAATACCAATGAGAGTAGCTTATTGTGTTATTATTTGGCGTTGTTGATTATGTTGGACTATTTATATAAAGTAAGAGAAACGCTAAAATAGCTTAGCAACATAAACTTTACTCACCAACTCTTGTATTCAAGGGACCAATACTTCCCTCAGTGCTGCAGAGGCATTTATTTCTTATATTCTAAATGAATTCTATTCATTCAACATATTTTGCTTATTCAGCTGCTTGAATTCAGAGTGACCTAATTTCGTTAAATACCTCTAGTTATTTGGAACGGAAGCGTGCCCTAAATCGGCCGGGCCAGATCACGAGAAAAACAGTGTGTCAAGGGTTATAAATTTTCCAGCCCGGCTTTGTGTTGTTCATCCGCTCTCTGAAACGGTGAAATTAGTGTTTTATCTCCCGGTATGCCAAGTTCAGGAGGACACGCAGTGGGTGATGCGGTAGCCTGTGGGTGATGAGATGAGTTTTCACACAGTCCTCCAAAGGAGCTTTTTGTCTCCGCCGGGCCGAAATTACCAGCATGAAATCGGTGCCTGCTGAGAGAAAAGCAGAAGGGAAAGGGATCCTCCTTTAAAGGCAGAAAGAAGGAAAGTTTCCTTCAGATGTCCTGTGACTGGTGGGAAAGCCTCGTAACTGTCATTTATGAGCCAGTTTTTGTTCCTTTTATTTATCATAATGGTTAATGTTTCACCAGTGCAACAAAAAATCGCTAAAATCTTCGCAATGTGACAAACAACAAGCAATCATGGTCAGATATTTAGGTTCCACATCACATGACTTAGAGCGCTAGCCTCCATCTATTCCACTCTGGGAGCTGAAGTCACCTGCCCTTGGATCAAATGAAAACCTACCACCGATGTGATTGCCATTCACCAACTTGTGACCACAAGGACTTCAGCTGGGCTTTCACGGGTTCCCAAAATAGTCCCGCATTACACGCCCCAAGGCCTCGCTGGCATCACAGCAGGCCCGAGGAAACTGCATCAAGTGAAAGTTTCATGACTCTACTGAGAGTCTACTGACATCCATGTGACCCCCAAGCTGCAGGCTGCACCCGTATTCACCCCAAAAGAAGACTAAAACACGCATTTGCTTTGGAAGAAATATTGTTTTTTCCACTTGGTAATGTTGGCATTTTGCACCCAAAAAAAAGCACTGTTTGTCTAAAAGGAGTTGGGCCTTAATGGCCTTTTAATTAAAGGAAAAAGTGAATGCTGATTAAAAGCTAATCACCATTCACTTCCTTTTGATCCCGTCGGGGTAGAGAGGCACGGGTACTCTGGATGGGGAACACCACACAGCAGCCCTCGAGCCTCCAGTTGGCTCACTTCACTCGCCTGCATGGCTTTTTTTTTTTTTATGGAGACGTTTTTCAGGTCCTCCGGAGCCACGTGACCCGGGGGAAAAGGGCGTGTTGTTTTTGAAAAAGCTCGCCGTCGGGCTGACTAAATATACCCTTTACTGGACCTGACCCCTCATTTGCCTTTGCTGTGGCCGCTTTGGGCCGACATGCGAGCTCAGCAGGGGCCCCTACGACGAGTAATTACATAGAGAGGGTTTCTATTTAACGTCGCCCCCCCCTGTATAGTGTTGCCGTCGCACAAGCTCTTTTACTCAGTTTAGACCTTCGGGTTGTCATTAATGGTTTACCTACATTTCGGCTTCTGCGACCTCATTGCAATACGACCAGAAGTCGTTTCAGCAGCCAGCACTGCACCAACAGAAATGAGCCCCCCCCCCCCCCCCCCCACTCCCCTCATCGTCATCTTCAGTGTAGACGTGAGTTAATGAATAATGCTGCTGAGCCCTGAACTGGCTTTTTAAAAACTTTGCTTCCTGCCGCACCTGCAGGGTTGAACTGCTCCCAGAGTGTTGATCTATTTTTACTAAAGTAAACAATTGAGAAGTAGGGTGAGCACCACACATTTACAGGTGGTAGTTGAGTCAAGGGGAGCTAAATAGATCCATTTTATGTGGTCGGCCCGGGACTGAAGACTTCAATAAAAATGCAAAAAGTAGTAAATGTACGAGGCAAGACGAGGCAGAAGAAGAGGTTAAATGAAAAGTCGCCACACCGGGAGACTGCAAAGCCTCGGCTTTCAATGCCGGAGATGTCGAAAACATTTGATCCGTCCGTGGCTAAACCCCCCCCCCCCCCCAGCTCACCCCCCAAACTATGATGCTGCTGGCAGTACTTTAGGACGGGCTCTCGGACCCCTGACTGGTCTCAAAAGAGGGATTTGATGGCATTTGATGGTGTAGGCACAGTCCTTCCCTCATCTACGGCCAAGCTCCATTAATCTACGAATTACACTGAAGCGCACATCTGTCCCCATCAGTGTGTCATCACACGCGGTCTCTGTGTTTTGTCTCGAGTGAAGGCCCTCCTGCTCATTTTACTTTCTCACACAGGCCCGACTCCAAATAACCCACAAAACAACAAAATATTGTAGGAGGTCTGAGTGCCGTGTGCAAAGAGGAGCACTAACGCTGCACGACACTGAAACAAATTGATGTGTATATTCTGATGAAAGGCAAGGCATGCGATTACTGACGAGCCCTAGTCTAATCATTTACCCACATGTCGTGGATGCAAATATATCCATATGTACTTAAATGTATGTGGGAGGAGGTTAGAGGAAAGGTTGCATTTAACTCGATCCATTAATAATTTGGTCTATAGAATGTCAGCAAATGAGGATTAAATTACTAGTCTTGTTGCTTCCAGTTCTAGGCTTGGCATGGAGGTGTGAAGCAGCTACTTTTAATGCCAAAAGAGACATTCTTTCCACAAAAAGCAACAAAATCAAATGTGCTTTTTGAATCACAACGAGATTGTTAAAGATCTTCTGGAAATTTCCAGAAAGTCAATTTGCTGGTGTTCCACCAAAGCGTTCCAGATGTAATGGAGACGGAGGGATGGGTTATGCAACACTGGATAACTGGAATTGGTTTTTTTTTTGTTGCTTTTTCCATATTGTAGTTTGTTATAGTTCTCACTGTCGACTGCGGACATTCTATGCAGCGTCTAAATTTGACTCTGCGTTTTATCTGCACCCGGCAGAGGGAATGAGTTCTACCTTTTATTGAAGGTACGTCTTGCGACCTTTGGACCTTTTTTTTTTTTTAAATGTATTTACACAGTGATTTATCGTAACGAGCGGGTTCGACACACACCTCAGGATTTGTCCGGGCCGCATGAAGACATCAAATCCCCCCCCCCCCCCCCCCCCATTGCCCCGAGCAGGTGTCAACCTCCCCGACGGGCCAAAGGAGCCGAGCCCGGGACACAAAGGGCTCAAAGAGACCTGCCAGCGTGGTCACAGTCTCACACACACCTCTAAATCTCTCCGCAGCGCCGGGTAGCGGCCAGTTTGCCCCTTTTCTGCTGCTGGAGCACCGACTCCCACAGCCAGTTTTTTTTTTTTTTCTTTCTTTGAAAAAGAGATTTGACGGAGGCACGGCTTTCTATTTTCTTTCGTTGGGACACGAAAAGCCGTCCCGACGCGCCAGAGGCTCCGCGGTGAGAGGTGGACGGTGACCCCCCCCCCCCCCCCGGATTGGGCGCTTCCAGATCTCATGGGTTTGCGCGACCTTTTGGGAACACTGCCTCGGCTCGGGGGGGGGGGATTGACGAGACTGTAAAAGAAGAGGATGAGAGGGAGGAGTGATCCTCTCTCTCTGTTCATTGTTGCCGGCTCTGCGGTGATGATGTGCATGCGATGGGGGGGTTGGAGTGGATCGGAGTGGAGGCTACCCTCGTCTTCAGTAAACAATAGGTCCTTGTGTGTTTGACCCCTCTCTTTGGCAGAGTGCTCGAGTGCTCGGCTCGGGCTGAAGCCGGAATTCCACCGTTGCCAGATCTAGTCGGTGGAAACGCTCCACAGAAAAATACCCCCCCAACAATCCCAGTGTCAGCGGGGTCACGGCTCTGGGGTGATTTATTCCTATTTACAACCACATCAATAATCAATTATCTTTTTTCCTGTGGCTGTAGTGGCCCCCGTTGATTGTTGTCTGAAACGTGCCGTGCCAAATGATATATCTCCCCCTCGGCTTTGTAACTCATTACTAACCTACATTTGAGGGTGATGAGCCACATTGGTGCTACGAGGTCAGTTGAAATGTGCTTGACAATGATTTATTCGTCCTATTGTTGAAGTATTTGTTCTTTAATGTTTGGTCTGAAAGCTTAAAATGAGGACAAGTGACCCGGTGAAGGAGTAGAAGGGCTTTGCAGTCCCCATGTAGGACTCCATCTTTTATTCACTGCGCTTTCTTTGGGGCCAACCTTTTTAGCGGAGATACTTCTTTTCAGAACCCGAAATGCAAATTCAACCCAATTCACAGTGACACTGCTAAAAGTTTGTCATCTCCTCGTCTCACCAGACATCCGATAACCTTTTTTCATTCCCGTCACCGTGTGACCGGCCCCGCCCCCTGTTGTGCGGATGCGTGCCGCGCGGCCCTTAAGCCAAACCAGAATGACCAGCTTCTGTGGCAGCTCGCCTTACTTCCCCACAGGACGGCCTGAGCCACCTGCCTTGTGTCACGGCACCGGGCCTTCAGCGTCGCCTCCGTTATCCACCCCAAAAAAAAGCCCACTTAATCTGTGATCCACAGAAAGGCCTGTTGCCGACACGCCCCACGGCCAGGAAGAGCAGGAAGCCCCGTTGTTACAGTTTAATTGGTGTCAGTTAATCACCGTCCGAGGCGACGCCGTTTCATTGTTCTAGTGTTGAAAGAGAAATCGCTCCTCCGCCCCACGTCAGAATGGATTTACAGACCTCACGGTTATTCAGCATGTGCTCTGCTTTGCAGTAAATTTGGCCAACCTTTCGTGTATTACAAACAGGATTGAGAACAGATTTAGAGATTTATTTTAATATTTATCTTAAGCTTTAAAGCATGAGCTTCCCCCTCCCCCCCCCCCCCCCCCTCCTATCTGGCTTTTCTGCTGACGTAAAACAGGCCACTTTTTGGTTAACCAGAGAAGGTCAGTGTTTTAGCTAAAAACAAGTGTCAGAAAGCACCAAAATGTTGTTGGTCATAATAACTAAATCGCCTACATCACGGATCCAAAAGAGATTTCAAGATAAAGCCCTGTTAATGAGAACCGTGACATTGTTTAATATTTCATACAATGTCAAGATTCTTTGTTACTGCTACAAATATCCAATCCCTAGTTTTAAAAACAAATGCAACGAGACAACTTAAGCCCATAATTGAAATGTGAAAGCATGGACCTCCTGAGGTGGAGCAGGATAAATTCTAGACCTGCCCGAATGTCCGGGTCAGGTGCATCCTGGGTAAATGTACCGGGGGAGCGCTGTCACGAGACAAAGCCACCGCAAAGCTGCACAAATCCCATCTTCGTCCTCCCTGTCGCCGGCGGATACGCAGGATCAATACTTATTTTATTTTTTACTTTTTTTAAAGGGGGGGCGGGGGTTTCTTCGTCCCGAGGTGTAGCGCGACGGCGCACGCCAGCCTTATCTGAAGTGTCACACAGTGGTCACAACAGACCCACAAACCGCACTGTCAATAGAGTTCAGACGCACCCATTGAACAAACAGCGGGTTTTATGCTGTTGAGCGTGTTGTGTTAGTTGCGGGAACTCGCCATGTGCTGCAGGTTAATTTTCAGAATGTCTTCTCAATGGATGCATTCATTATTTAAAATGTCCATGTTTTGCTTAGTGGGGAAAAATATCCATCATAATGTAGCTGTCCAAAACCCAAAGGTGTTATCCAACTGGGGTTGATTGGAAGGCGTGACATCATGCATTCCACACATGCTTTTAAAAACGTGGGAGTGCTCATGCTTTTAAATAATCTGCTCCCGCTGATTTTATTCAACAGTGCGTGTTGGCTATACTAACGACACAAAAGAGGATGAATCAGTCCTGGCAGCTTTCGGTGTGAAAGTGGAAGTGGTTTTGATGCCTTCCCTTTTTTACAAGCGAGCGTGTGCAGCACAGTAAGATTTCCGCCTGTCAGTGCGCCCACACGTGTCTACATCCCTGTTGAGTATTCACTTTGTCATTTCTACATTTTTATCGTTTCTACTCTTTTGTGTCGCAGAGGAAACTTCACGCTTCCGAAGCCATCGGAGTCCAACATGGGGTTTGGCGTGCTGGGAGTGTTTCTGGGGCTGCTCCTTGAGGTCTCCACTCACGGACCCCACGCCGTGCCTCGAACCTCCTGGAGACACCAAGGTGAGACTCCATGTCCTTCTGTGTGCATTATATCGATAAGGAAATGGAAATGCACTATATAGTATATCAGAGGAATGAAGAGATGACGATGACGAGAGACACAGAGCTGAAACGAATAAAGAAAAAAAAAATATTATTCCTTAATAAACGATTACTGAAGTAATCATGTTTTTAGACAAATTACATTAATACAGAAAAGTATAAAATTCAATATAGATGCTTATTTGAAACTGTGCTGATTTAAATTGAAACTCCGTCAATATCCGTCAGGCGGATGTTCTGTTCGCACGCTGCCATCTACATAAAAAGCCCCCCCCCCCCACCCCCACCCCCACCCCCGCACCTCTGACAGAGTTCGGGGGTTAGGTGGTAATTCTTTGAGGGTTTGACACTGCAAGGTCACATGCAACTTCAAATGCTATTCAGTGCGAGCGATTGATAAGAAGTTCTTGTCGGGGCGTAAAGCGCTAAGCGTTGAATCCAGTGCTTTGGTGGCCAGATTTGGATCTGATGGAGTTTTCGGAGCCGGAGATCTTCAACTACTCCACGTTGTTGCTGAGTGAGAAAAGAGATGCGCTGTATGTGGGAGCCAGGGAGGCCGTCTTTGAGCTCAGCAAGAAGAACGTCACCGTCAAATACAACAAGGTACCAAACATACAAATGAGATATATAACAAGATAAGAACATGTTGAATTTCAATAGTGATTTAAAAAGAAAACGTGTATAAATCATCTCAAGGCTCAATGGACAGTTGCGGAAAAACCCATGATGATGTGCACGCAAAAGGGAAAATCAAAAGAGGTTTGTCCATTAATAATAATTATTAATTATCACTCTTTCTAGTGCCAAAGCGAGTGTGTTTTGAACATTTGTCTTTCCCAACGTTCCCCCAGAGAGATTGCCTGAACTACATAAGAGTCCTCCAAGTCGTGGACGATGAGCGACTGTATGTCTGCGGCACGCACGCCTTTCAGCCTCAGTGCGACTACTTGGTAGGTCCACGCGCACTCCCTCCTTGACCCCGGGGGGGGCGACACACACACTCACACCGCAGAAATAAACGCTGCAACCCTTCAACAAAAAAACACGTTATCTTGACCTTCGCCTCCGCAGAAGCTCGCTGACTTTTCGTTGGACGGGCGGCCTGAAGACGGCCGGGGGAAGTGCTCCTTCGACCCGTCGCAGAGCTTCACTACGGTCATGGTCGGTAAGTCCGGGGCCCGGTTTGAGTTCACTTCACCAAGAGCTCGTGTCGGTTGTCAGCCCCTTATTTTGGGAGGTGGCCAATAAACGTGCCACACAATAAATGGCTGTTTTTCTTTTCCTTCCCTGCCTTTTCTATCAGATGGAGAGCTCTACTCGGGGACGGCTTATAACTTCTTAGGCAGTGAGCCCATTATTTCCAGATACTCTCCATCCCAGTCCCTGCTGAGGACCGAGTACTCCACATCATGGCTCAACGGTGAGGGAACGTCTTGGTTTGATGTCATTAAAGTGGATGGTTGATGGAGAAGCGTCGCGATGAGGACTTTTCTTTACTCGACTGTTTGTCCAGATCAAACTCTCAAGAGGTCTTGATTTGCTGATCTGCCGCGTCAGTTTTTGAGGAGGAGGAGGAGGAGGAGAAGTTACGCAACGAGCCTTTCACAATAGCGGATCAATCCTCCTTCCCGTGCGCTCCTTTTTTATTAGTGATTTTCTCTCATCCGTTTTCCCCCCGCAGAGCCCAGTTTTGTTTTTGCGGACGTGATCGGCGACGGGGGAAACCGGGTGGACGGCGAGGACGACAAGATCTACTACTTCTTCACTGAGGTGTCAGTGGAGTATGAATTCTTTGGCAAGCTGCTGATCCCCAGGGTGGCGCGCGTCTGTAAGGTCAGTCCGCGTCACGCACCATCTGCACATGCCAGCGGCATCCCTGTTTAGCCCCGGATCCACCTGCCGCCTTCGTCAGCGCGTCCTTCCTCTTGTTATCGGGAATCTGTAACCTGAGCTCGTATCTTGGTTCAAACCCTGTTAGTCTGTTAGTAAATTATACCTTCGCATAACTCTTTGTGAGACCATTTGTATCAAGAATAATTCATGGATTTCTATACAACAATGGCAGTTTCAAATATCTTGATGTGTATTTTTGAAGGTTTTCCTCTCATATCACCACTGGACAGGGAAATTCATATAACACTATCTGAAAATTAATGTTGTATTTGCATCTTTGCTACAAAGAGCTACTGTCTTTAGTCTTGATAATCAAATGGTCTCTTCACAGGGCGACCTCGGGGGGCAGCGCACCCTGCAGAAGAAGTGGACGTCCTTCCTGAAAGCCAAGCTGGTGTGCTCCATGCCGGAGCTCAACTTTGTTTTCAACGTGGTGCACGATGTCTTCATCCTGAAGGGGGCGGACTGGAGGGACACCGTCATCTACGGGGTCTTCACCTCCCAGTGGTCAGTGATTTGAAGATCTTTAGGAGGGGGAATCAGAAAAGGACAATGTTTTGATATCAGGCAGGTCCTTAAACTCGCTGCTCTTCTTTCCTCCTCCATCATCCTCCTCCTCCTCCTCGTTGCTCCCCAGGGGTAACGTGGGCTTGTCCGCAGTGTGCGCTTACAACATGACCGCTGTGGAAGAAGTCTTCTCCAAGGGCAAGTTCATGCAGAAGGCCACGGTGGGGCACTCCCACACCAAGTGGGTCCGGGACAACGGCGTCACTCCTTCTCCTCGTCCTGGAGCAGTGAGTACCTTTCACACGGCTCCAACAAGTATGACGGAGCTCGGCGTATTTGACTTTGTTTTTGTTGACAGACAAATGATGTGAATGTAAGTCACAAGAACAAGTTATTTAACGCCTCCTGCCCTGCGCGTTTTGCTCCACCAGTGTATTAACAACCTGATGCGGCGGCAGAACATCAGCAGCTCGCTCCACCTGCCGGACAAGACCCTCCAGTTTGTTAAGGACCACCCCCTGCTGGAGGACCCCGTCCTGCCCATCGGCAACGGGCCTCGCCTCATCACCAAGGACGTCAACTACACGCAGATAGTTGTGGAGAGGGTCCGTGCGCTCGACGGGAACATCTATGACGTCATCTTCACTGGAACAGGTAAGCACAAAACCAACTTCAGTTTGTTATAAATACACTTTTTTAGTCTATTAGAGCCTGGTGCTGATCACAGTCCTCACATGTATTTACTGCCATTATTCATTTAAATACACATGAAATGGATTAAACTAGTTGCTGATACCAGATCAGTACGTTCTGTATTCTAATATTTTGTTTGCTTTAGATAAGGGAGTCCTGCACAAGTCAGTGGTGTATGAAGGAGACGTGCACATTGTGGAGGAGATCCAGCTCCTGAAGAACTCCGAGTCCATCAAGAACCTGCTGCTGTCCTCCGAGGTCAGAAATACACAGCATCGATACAGAAACCTTTATAGGCAACCTGCCTTTTATCTTCTTTTTTCAGTGATTTTCTTTATATTGTTGCGTAGGGTTCACAGTGGCGAAGCAATAGTAAATTCTAAGTTGTTCTATAATTCGTTGTGCACTCTTTCTAAGTATTTGTTAACAACCTTTGTGCCTCCACAGACGCGGTCCCTGTACGCCGGTTCAGACTCGGGTGTAGTCCAGTCCCCCACAGCCTTCTGTGGCCGCTATGCGCCCTGCGCTGACTGCGTCCTGTCTCGGGACCCGTACTGTGCCTGGGACCCTCAAGCTGCTGCCTGTGTCAATATCTTTGACGCTCTGAGCCAAAGGTGAATCTTCTGTTTCTACACAGCGGCAGTACGCTCCAGCATCACAGCACGGGGGGAACAAAAGTCTCCATCCAGTTGGACCGGCTTTCTCCTCAAAGTTATCTCTTATTTCAGAGTGTGTGCATATTTTAGATTGCTATCAAGGTAACGCGTGTTTTTGTTTTTTTGTTTTTTTTCCCCAGCGAGCTTATCCAGAGCCTGAACGGTGACGCAAGCAAGTGCCCGACAGGTAGGGGACAACATGCTCACATGCCGCCTACTAAAGAAGCATAACAGCAAACACTGCATACTTATCGTCATGATAACAGCTAATCCTCGAGGCAAAAGTGAAGTTGGGTCGATGACAATTCTAGACGTCCGAGATACGAACAACGTTGTGCGATTGTCCTCTCTGATGCGTTGTGAGCACGCCACACCTCTCAAGTCATGGCGTCCCCTGCATCTTTGTATCTTGCAGTAGTGAGTCCGTCTCAGAACTTCCGGCGCGTGGCGGTGAAACCGGGCAGCTCCGCCGAGCTGCCGTGCCTGGGTCACTCCAACCTGGCGCAGGTGATGTGGAAGGCCAACGACTCGGCCCTCACCGAGGCCTCCCGCTTCCACCTCATCGGCGAAAACGGCCTCCTCATCTACAGCGTGGCTCCGGAGGATCAAGGTCGATACGAGTGCTGGTCGGTGGAATGGGCCCCGGCCGCCGGGAAGAACTTCAGCCGCCTCCTGGCCGGCTACGTCCTCGCCCTGGATCTCCCGCCGCCGCCGCCGCCTCCGCGCCAGGCGACCTTCGCCGCCGAGGCTGGAGAGGGGAGGCCGAGCGTGCGCGCGGCCAAGAGTAACGGTGAGACAGACGGAGCCCTACTAACGCCGGGCCTCGCCCCCCCCAGCTTCACAGCCGCGGTCCGACTCACCTCCCCGCCCCAAACTGACTCCTCACTAACGCCGCCGCCCAGCAGCAGCACGACCAAGTTCCAGCCCAAGCAGCGACTTCCCCCGAGCGCCGACGCCCCGCCCCCCGAGAGCCGCGACCCGGCGGCCGAGTACTTGCAGCACAACAACAGCACCGCCCTCCTCTTCCTCTTCCTGCTGTTCTTCCTCCTCTTTCTGGCCGCGCTGGCGTACAACTGCTACATGCAGTACCTCCCGGCGCCCTGCCTGCGGCTGCGAGCCGCCCTGCTGGGCAGCCACAAGAGCGCCAATCAGGCCACGTATTTGGCGTGCGAGGCGGGCCTGATGGAGTCCGCCGCCGTCGGCGTCGGCGAGAAGATCCACATGACGGAGGCGCCGACGCGGAACGGCGGGCAGGCCGCTCAGAGCCTGCGGGCGCTGCGCGACACCGGCTACGAGACGGAGCCCGAGTGCGGCAATGGTCAGATCCCGTCCCGCCCCCCCGCAGGCGACAGCCCGTCGCAGGAGAAGCCCTTCGACGTCGACTGCGAATTTCAGCCCATCGAGTTCGCGGACGCGGACGAGACCCCCTCCTGCTAGCCCGGAGGCCTCTCCTCCCCGACACTCGACACTCTGTCGCTGCGTCTTTCCACGGCTCACGGGTGGTTTTCCGCTTACATGAAAGGCAGCGCGTAGCAGCGCCCCCCCCCCACCCCCCCCCCGCGCTTGCCGGTAGAGATTTCACTTCCTGTCCGTTCTGGGGGTTTCTGATCATAAAAGCTAAAATAATAATAATAAAAAACTATTCACTGGAGCTGCACCGTCTCAGCGCAGGAACGCTATTCCTTAAATTCCAAATTGGAAACATTGTTTACCAAATTGGTAAAGTTACCTTGATGTTTTCCAAATTGGAGTCTTTTGTACAGGCGCAGAGGAAAATAGTCTCTTGAAGTATTCGAATTTTTTTTTTTTCTTTTCTTTTTTTTGGAGCGACATTCAGACCAATGGACTCTGGTCAATGCTTCAACATTCCAGTGATTTCTCAGGGAAGCTTTGCTTTGTTTGGTGTTCACCTGGTACGTCGGCGCCATTGTCGGCTTTGAAGGTCCGAGGGAGAGAGAGAAGAAATAATTCGTGTGGACCAGCGACGTCCAGCAGGATAGAATAATGCTTGAAACAATAATCAAACCACTGTTTTGTGTCCAGTTGTTTTGGAGGGACTACAGTTTTCCTGTATTCCCCCCCCCCCCCCCCCCCCCCCCCCTGTGAAGAAGACATTCCTACACAACTCGGTGGTCCTTTTTTCTATTAACCTCTACTCATTTTTGCTTGTGCTCTGTTGATAACATGAGTCTGTTCACCATGACGTCATGCTCGACGATGTCAGACATCAGCCCCGAAAACAGTTTAAACGAAAAAATACTCTTTTATTATTATTCTTCAATTAAGTTCAATTCATTTTTAGAAATTTTTCAGAGAATTATTATTTAAGACGAGTTGTAGTTGTGGTAATATCATTCTCACTCTTTATTTATTTATTACAATTATTTTTTGTTATCCCGACCCATTGTTCCTCCTCTTGTGTGTGTGTGTTGCATGTCGCCTCTTGTTTAGATTTCCCGTTTTCCTCAATACTCTCTTTTCCCATCACTCCCTCCCTCTCGCAGTCTCCTCTCCCGTCAACACTTCATCTCCTCTGTCCTCCTCTGGAAATAGCACGCCCTCTGCCCTCCCTTCCTCCTCCTCCTCCTCCTCCTCCTCCTCCTCCTCTTGCTCTTCCTCCACCACGCACCACATAGTGGAGAGCCGGGAGGCAGAGAGTGTGAGACTGTTGCCTCCCCTGCTGAAGGACCAGGCCTGGGGGGTTCATGCCCAGGAGGCCTTCCTGCTCTTCTGCCTGGCGTTGGGTGAGTGGTGTGACTCGCCTCGCACCTCCCGGACCCGAGCTCCATCTCACCTTTTTTTTTTTTTTTTTTAACCCTCCCCATTTCCCGCTTTCGTCTTTTTCTTTCTGCACGTTGCATGTTCCCATTTCCCAAACGTGACCTAACCGGGACTGTTTGTGTGTGTGTGTTTCTGGATCTGTCCTTTGCTTCAAGGTGTAGTGGAGAACTAATCGTGTCCGTCTGGTGAGGTACCTTTAGTGAATGTTGAAAAACCTCTCAGAAATCTGGTTGTCTCACAACTCGATGTGAATGAAAGGTACAGTTTTGTTTATAGCATTATGTAACATGTCTGATGTGGAAACCTGTGAAATATTGAAAAAGATCCTCTTTTTTTTTTTCCATCGAGGGTCGTCTTGTGGACTTTTGTCTTACATCTCAATATATTTGTGCCTGTAAGCAAGTGTAAATATAGTTGTATATTTGGAAAAATACCATTTGAGGATGTATATAATTAGGGGACGTTTCTCTTGGTAGGGAGGATAAATAAATCTTGTCAAACGTTTTCAACACTGCCTTATTTTGTTACATTTTTAGGTTTTTTTTAAATGTCGACCCCTGTTGCATGTACTGAAAATATAAATGACAAAATATCAGTGACGAAATCAAATGACACGATTTCTGTGTGACTAAACCTGAAGATGCTCTGATCAGGCCTACTTACACATTGCATGTACACACTATATATATATATATATATATCAGTCACAGTGCTAAACTTGCTCTCCATGAACAGACCTACCAGAGGCCGGTGTTCCCACATCACGGCATGTGTGGCGTGTCAGTGTCTCGACCATCGGCATGGGGGGGGAGGTGGGGGTTGTGGGGGATGAACACAAAGTCCTGTTCTGTCCTTCAGGTCCCAGCGATCTCCACATTCACTGGCTCGTAAACGGACACGTCCTGGACACCCACGTGCGGGAGAACCGCCGGCCCGTGGGCCCGGGGGAGGTGCTAGTGAGCAGCTGGCTCCAAGGGGGGCCGCTAACGGGTCCTACCGGTTCCTACCATTACCGCTGTGTCGCAGAGGCCGCCACGGGAGGTGACAAGTCTGAGGTGGACCTCCGCCTCCCCATCGGAGGTACCTGGACCCTGGAGCTCGTGTGGCTGTGAGAATGTCCAAGGGGGTCTCGACTTGTCTCTCTCTTTAAGTTTATTTGAGCATTGAAAGCAAGAAGGGTCGAGGAGTAAGCCCCCGCGGGGAGAGGGAACGGTGCGCATAGGATTGGTTTCAGCAATGCCACTGCCTTGGTGTCCATAAAAGACCGTTGTTATTTGACAGATGAGGAGAGCGTTCCGTCCAGGGATTTGAACCAGTGGAGAGGTGCACTCTCAGAGCATGAGCAACTGCTCAAAAGATGGGAAAAGGCCAGGGTAGGTCTATGTGCATGCGTGCTGGTGTGTCTCCTGCAGACCGTCCTAATGGTTATTGTGCATTTGTCCAGGTCCACTTGCATCATGTGCACCCGTTTAATCCAGCCCTGCGTGTTTGGCTTTTGGCGAATAGTTAAGAGCTCACTGCTGTTTTATTTATTTATTTCAGCAGTAGAGAAGTGTCGAGGTTTATTGGGGGCAAAAAATTGGGAACCCAGCTGATTGATATTCCATGAAATAGTGTTTTAGTATTCAGCAAATTAACTGTTCTGCTTTATTCTGAATGAATTATTTTGAGGTTTGAAAGAAGAAAGAAAAACACACACCTATTAACCCAAAAGCTGCAGGAATGGCTTGTCATTTTGTTAAACTACTTTTAGCTATCACAATTAACTCATTATCTGATCACTACTTGATCCATTAACCCCATTCAGCTAAAAATGGTGTTCATGGTAACATAACCCTTTTATGTTCTTTTTTTCAAAAGGATTGGTAACGTGTTCTTCCAAATATAAACCGGAACAAACTAGTTTTGGACAAAAACTACAGGAAAGTTTGAGTCTGATCCAGTCTGTCACCAGAAAAACATGCAAGCTCCCTCAATGCAAGATTCCAAATGGTAGACTTAAGCCTGAAGTTCAGATTGAATCATCATTTCTGTTTAATTATTTACATTTCTAATGAAACTGGAGAGCTGGGCAACGATTCAGAGGTCCACAACCAGGCTGAGCATCTCTTAGTCACATCTTTACCTCCTCTTGTACAATGCGACTGTTTTTACCTCCACAGGAAAGCTGTGACGGCCACTGAGCTGCGAGAAGACGCCGTGAGCTTCACTTGTGTCGGCTGAGTCTGCTTGTTGACGTGGTCCTCGGCCCAGGTGGACCACCCTTTTGACACGGAGGCCCCCAGCGCCACTTCTCACAAGGGGGCGCACGGGGGGGGGGGGGGTTGATGGGAGACTTCACCGACGCCTACCTTCAGCTTTTGATGATGGTGTTGGGACTCCCTCCAAAGCTGACCAGGAGAGCATGAGGATGCGTGTGCTGCCTTTTCAACAAATAGGCATTTATTTCTATTTTTATTGATACAAAAAAAATGAACATCCTGAAAGCAGTGCTTGTATGGAACAATAAAAAATAAAAAAAACTGAAATTTGCATGTGATGCAGCATTTGTGGCCTGTAAAAATCATTGATTTTACTTGACATGTTGTCCGACCCTTCAAAGCCACCTTTCAGTTGGACAGTCTCACTTGAGGCCACACAGTGTGTTGGCAGTTTTCATTTTTCACTCGTTTAAAGAATTTTAAATGGATCAACCAAGGGAAAAGATTACAACGGAAAGTAGAGTTCTTTTCAATCTAAATATACCTCTGATGTTTGTCGTTAAACGCACTTTTATCATCAGATCAAAAAGCCAAGCATCCCCAAAAAAGTGTTTTGTATTTCTGCTCACAGTAAAAATGTAATTACCAACTGGCTTCTGAAGCAAAAGCAGATTTGACTTTTTCCATTGGTTACATTTTACACCCATTTATGAGAAATTGTAACCCGTGTGGGATCAAAACTTGAGTGTCACGGCGGCCTTTTCCACTGGAGAACTTTCCACCATCTGAATTATTAACCGGCTGGCGACCTTTCTGACGCCTTCAGGTTAAAATATAATCATTAAGTGAAAACGTATCCTTTTCTAGAATTAGTTTCTATACTTTATGTGTTTATGCCTCACAGATTTATGAACAAATGGCCATTTCCTGTTATATTCTTACACTATGGATGATCAGAAAAAAAAACGTTACACCTTTAAATGTTCAGTGAAAGACTTTTGATGTATAACAAAAAAAATGCAATTGAGAAATAAATGTTGTGTATAAGCAAAGTGTCTGTACTGTAATGCTTTCCTCTTTGTCTTGGTGCCATACAACACAGCTGGAGTTATATCGCCCCCATGTGACCAAAAAAGGAGCACAATGCAATAAAGGGAAAACCAATGTACTTGTTTATCACATGCATCATGTATGTTGTAGGCATAGTCTGGTGCTGGTATAAGAATCTATAAATAAAACAACGTAGATTTTTCAGTTTCCACAACGAAGCAGCGTGGCGTGTTTTTAGTTGCTAATCGCATGCGTCCAACCGGCCAACACTAGCACTACTGAATGCAAGGAATCACTGTCCTGGACCCGAAACTAAGGCCCAACATCCAAGACTCCAAGTACATAACCTCCGTTGTCTCCTATTATATTGTCTAGCAGTGGCCCTTTTTTTTTTCTCCTCCCCTTAGGATTCCATTCCGAGAAATTCCTAAATTGAATTCCTTCCGTTTGTAGGGTGGTCTAATACTCAGATTTGGAATCTGAAGGGTTAGTGCAGAGCATTTACTCAATAGAGGCATCATCCTGTATCTTCTGGATGCGACACTTCCGGGCTCAGCTGCTCTTTGGTTTTCCACCACTTAGTTTACCAAGAGACTCTAGTTGTAGATGTTATCCGTGAATGTTGGTTGGCGGCCGGGATTTAAGCCTCACAAATCGTATACATGCATCTTTGCATTGATTAATAAATAAAAGGACATCATTATAAGGGTTTGGTTTAACACCTTTATTTGTCATTGTACTGAGTCAGTGCACGGGCTTAGTTTTTTGGCGTAAGGTTAAAACATTAAAACCAGTTAAAATGTGATTTATCAAAACAAAGTTAATTTTGTAGATGAGCTAATTTGAAATGTTTAGTACCTGGTGTGCTGTGGGAATGGACCAGCTGGGTGACAAAGAGCTTGGAACCGGAAGTTGATCTGCTCTATGGGAATTCTAAAGGAAATTGGACTGTACCAACTTTGGGAACATTGGCCAATGTGATGTCTTGATCAAGGTGATTTGGTTTAATATCATTATTTTTTTTTTAATTTTCTATCCATGGCTCTAAATTTAGTTAAAGGTATTGTGTTCATTCCAGGCTTTGTGTTACTGTTGCGAAAAATGGTATTGTTTTCTCTCCCCCTTTTTGGTTTTCATGGTGCTGGCCACCTCTTATAAATTCAGTATATTTTTGTCTTGGATTCGTTTTTTATTGTACCCTTGAAAAGGTGGTGTTGGAGTTTGTCCTCTGTTAGTTTGAGAGGCTTAAGCACCAGTATATCTTTTTTGTAAACTGGATTTTTCCCACGAGGTAACCTGAATGGAAAATGATCTTTTCATCTTTTTTTCCCCTCTAATGAGGCTTGTTCACCTTTTATCTTGCGTAGGCAAGATTTAATAAAAACGGTTACAATCGAAGACCACTTTGTTCCCTGTTTTGTGGCAATGGACTTAATTCGATTTTCTAAGGCTCACGGCAGATCCGTCACACTCATACTAACTGTTCTGAAAATTTGAGGTGTGCCTTTATTCTGAAGTAGCTGCCTTTATTTTGTAGTAGTAGTTTCCTAATTGACTTTATGTAGCCCTGTAAGGTTGTACTAAGTAATTAGGCCCGTTATTAGCAAGCCATTGGCACCAGTGTTTTTGACCATAGGTGCGATTCTTTTGGTATTTTGGCATATTTTTGGTTACATGTTTAATTTTATTACCATTTACCTAAAAACTTCCACAGAAGCTCAAATGATGCCCCCATGTGATTATGAATATTAGGTCTCAAAGCTACA